>NC_063210.1:12885763-12935763 GCF_017589495.1 Alosa alosa | reverse complement strand
ACTGAACGGAAGCATAATAAAAAGTCCTCTCAAGGCCTTCATCCCCATCATCACATTATTTTCTGCTACAAATGGAAAGCATTTTCCCTTTGAGTAGTGCTTCAGACTTTTTCCCTTAAATGCTTCCCCTTATTTTGATGGTTTAACCCCATTTGCCATGGTATATTTGCACGTTGGTCGCTAGAATAAGCGAGTCTCGAGAGGAGAAGGGGCTGAGAGACTGCCATCAATGGTGACGCAAACTCTATATGAAAAATAAGTGCGCGAGGAGCGACTTGTTTCCATTTTAATTGTAAAACAGATAAGCGCTAAACATTTCTTGAAGGAAAATGACTTCAGAGTAATTACTATCTATTACCCCTTCTCCCCTGGGTGTCATTTAGAGAACCCAGATGGCCACCAAAATAGGATTTAGGGAGAAAATTGACAGCATTATTCACACAGGCATTATCAATTACCTGGGCTTCCAATTGTACAGTGATCAGCCTCGAATGGGAGGGCGAGGGCTGTCTTGGAGTCAACATAATTAAACCTGTGAAGCTGCGAATGCTTTTGTGTCTGGATATTGAGATTTATTTGGTGACGAGTGAGCGAGGAGCTGGTCGCCTGGTCTATTTTTCTTGTTCCCTGCTGGGTGTTTGAGTAGTGTGTCTGTGTGGCAGAAGTGTCAACAGGGTGCTAGCTTGGAGAGGAGAATCAACTGGTAAAAAGCATGGCGACAGTGGAGTTTGCTTGTGGTTTGTGGCGCGTGGACCCCGAGTACTGGTTACAACGCCAGCGGAATGATACATGAGTGATACATGCCCAGTCCACCAAGGCTGCACGCGGGCCTGAAAAGTGTCCCAATTACCGCCTGGCATTACCAAGACATTACATTACATTACAGAATGCACTGCCAGGTTCATTAAGGAATAAAAATGAGGCATTCAAATCAAGTGTGACCTTCATCCTCTCTGTCTGCCAGGTGCTTTATGTGTGTGTGTATCTTCTGATGCACCCCGTAATGATGACAATGAGGGACAAAGCCAATCTGCACGAAGAATGTGGACCTTACGCTAAGTATGTAGTTCCCCAACAAACGCCAACCCCCCACCCACACCCCACCGCACCCTCCGCTCACAATAAGCACCAACAGACCCCAAATATTTAAGGGTTGACTGACCAAACGGCCCTATTTAGAATGTACTAATACCATGGTGAAGCCAATGATGGGCCTTGTGAAAAAGGTCGTTACATTCTATCCATCTCCTGAACGCAGTGCAGCGTGTTAGGGCCCCGGTGCATTAGTTGTAATTGATGTCGGGTTGAGTTGGCAAATGTTGCCTTAAATGGTAGATGCATAGCTGCCCTTCACAACAGTAGCGTTGTAGGTGTGTGTGTGGGGGTGTGTATTTGTGTGCTGTGAGCACTCATCAAAAGTGTGCAGTGGGGTGGTATTCATCTCACAGATTTAGTGGCTAATTGAGGCTGTAAGGGGTTTTATGAGGCTAATGTTATTTATGACCAATTGCAGTGGGTTGATCTCATAGTATTTCTTTAATTTCTGATAGCAGTAGGTTTTTAAAAAGTAGATATATTCTTTCCATTGTGTCAGAACAAACATACCTAAACCATCAATGTAGTTCATTCTCATACATTATATGTTATAAATCCCTGTATTGACACAATAAGTTAGTTGTGCAGACTGAGTGTGTAAAAAAGTCGTACACTAAGCCTTTAACACCACACTGATTTCACAAGCTACATAAAAAGACAAGTTTTTTGTCAATATTGTGAATAGTTCTTCTGACTTAAACAAATACATGTAAACTGTGACCTCTGACACACAGTCTTCACTCATTTCCCATCAAAGTTAAGTTTCGGTTGCTTCTAATTAAAACACTTCAAGTGTAAATGAATCGTTGCAGGAGTTTCTATGACAGTGATGTATATTGCATACATCATGTTCAGTAATTTTGACTGGCTAATTAATCAATATTATTTATAGAGATTAAATGTTAAAAATAATTATGGGCTGTACAAATTGTTTATGGCACAGCTATATTGAACAGCTTGAGAATTAAAAAGGTATAGTTGCAAGATTTATTGTCCATATTGAAGCAATATGTTAATACATCATTTATGGTATGCCCATAATACCTTCAAACTTAAAACACCTGGACTGTTAATGATTTCTCCTTCAGTTGGTTTGAAGTCTTATTAAGAGGAGTTTATCATCTCCATATTGTGGTAATGTCCTTGTAAGGAATGAGAGACCGTAAATAATGCATATCCTATTTCACCCTGAACCTCTGGCAACGTGGGTTACTTACTACTACTTTTCAAAAAGTATCCACCGTTGGTGGCTATTGAATTCTAATCTTTTTGTGAGTCTTTTTTAACCATGTGCATACCTGAATGTACTAAAGAGAGCCCTCTTCTTGTCATCAGATCAGCAGAAACTGAATAACTATGTGGAGCAGTGGAGAAGGTTCCGGAATGTTTCGATTCAAGATGGAACATTGACAGGTGGATTCTGGACCACTCCTTAAGGTAGATAACTTTTCCACCAGTTAGTTAAGGAAGTTTTTGTGAACATTTTGTACTTTTTAATGCAGTCGTCTTGTCATCATGCATCGTTCTCCAGAAGAACACGGCCACCGGCCATCGCCCATTTATCACAATCCAGAACATGTTCTACTTTACATTTCTGTATTATTGGCATGTGGTGATATCCCTATTAATTAGCCAGGCATACGTTAAATGACCATCAAACAAACAGATACAGACCCATGAAAAAGACCAACCTCTTGCCCCACCCCCCACCCCCCATTACTCACACACACTCCAGATGAACGAATGCATGCAGCGTGCATGCAGCACACACATTAATCTACTGCATCAGCAGGTTCACATTTATTTCAATGCAAACAGAGGGAAAACAAAGAGTGCTTAGCATCTCCGGGGAACGAGGGCTTAAAATTTCTGTCTAATGATAATAAATGATAATTCTAATGAGTTGTCCTCACATAACAAATGGAATGAATTAAAGTCACAGAACAAGCTAAGTTTTCTTAAAGTACACTAAAAAGAGAATGACTAGTTTCATATCAGGCATGAAAACAGGTCAGGGGTGAAAAAGGTGAGAAGGGTGCGCAAAGTGGGAAATGGCCATTTCATAGTAAAACAAGCGCGAGTGACATTGTTGCCAATAGTGCATAGCTTCCATGGAGTATGAAGTTGCCTAAAACCAGAGATTTATAAAGAAAGCAAACTACAAAATGACTATTTTTTTACAAAAAAAATACTGTTTGCTAAGCTGTTTGGCAACATGCTTCACCCTGGCCCTCCTCTCCTCCTGAGTAATCTACATGAGTTTTCTTTCTTTGTGCCTGAAGTTATCAGACATTTCTGAAGATTTCATAGGCCTACGGGACACTTCATAGTAGACTATTAGAATAAGTCTGAATAAGATAAGTCTGAATATTTGTTGGACCAAACCAGGTAATAAATAAACTTGGGTAGGGTAGACTAGGCTTTAATTTGTAAAATTGGTTTGAAATGTTTTAACCTGCAGCTAGGCAACTTACAGATTGTGGCATTGTGCTAGTGTGTCAGGCCACTGAGCGTTTCTTAAAAGACAGCATTGCCATGTCAAACACTGTTTTTGTCTCTGAACTCGACAAAACGCACCAGCCCAGTTTAGGAGCATTTAATTAAACTATTTAGTTATTGACATTAGCCTTTGCTATACTGATAAAGTATGCCTATTTGCTTCACCTTTTGTCGATCTAGATGGCTAAAACTGCACGTATTCTTCATCAAATGAACTTGTTATGTCTATATTTCTGTCCAATATCGCTAACTTTAACAACAGTTGCTACACCAATCTCAACGTCTTTATCTGACAGAAGTTGAACGTTTCAACTAGCCCACCTGTGACATCAATAAGCATCTCTCCCATGATCTCTCCTCGCCGGGCTCACATTTCAGACGCATATATCTGTAGTCACACTGACAGGGAGGCTATTCCAGCGCAAGCGTTCTGTTCGCGTTGCATCCGCGGCAAAATTTAGCTTCCACTGTTTAATTGGCTAAATGCATAAGGGCTGCATTCACATAATCGTTGCTGGATCAGACAAGTTTTTAATTGGGCTCTTGTCTTACAACGCATTCGTGTCTGCGCGTGATTTGTAAACTCAGTTGTAACCCCATACCCCCTACAATATTTTCTCATCGGATCTGCGCGAACCACGCAAGTCCCCTATTTTGGATTCAAAACGGCGAATTTCGCCGAAAGGTGAGGAGTTTTCATGCCTGGTCATATGAGGAGGTAACTTTTAGTGCACAAGATTCAAATTAAATTTGAGGTACACTAGCTGGGAAATTACTTAAAGGAACCATATGTAAGATTGTGGCCAAAACTGGTGCTGCAATCACTTTCAAATTACTGTAGAGCGGTGTATCCCCTCCCCCTCTCCCCTGATTCGAGGTTACCAACCCGATGCCGAAACACTACTGACTTCGTGATTAGTAGATAGGTGGAGGGTGGCGCATCAGGCCAAAACACAACATGACATGACAAAACACAACATCAACATCAGTTGAGGGCTGCAACTTCACTTTTTAAATGACAATATCCTGGCTGGACTACTGTTGTCAGTGATATAAGTATTTGAAATGAACATGATTTCTTAATGTCTAATGACATACCAGGGCCATTTTATGATTAATTGAAATACATTTCTTACATACGGTTCCTTTAAGTACAGTGCCATGATAAATGAATTATTAATGTCTGTGTGCAGTGATTGTCTTTCATTTTTGTTTATTGGCTCGATTTGTCTTTGGTGTAGTCTTGGATATTCCAAATTAGTGTTTTAAAAATCCTCCTTAAAAAAGGCAACTTCCATGCCTTTTATGTTTTCCCTTCTTTATGTCTCTCTTAAAATATTGAAAGATTCACTCGTATTCCCTCTTTTGATGTTGGACTACAGACATTGCCTGCACATTGTCCCCACCACAATATAGAGTATTTTTTTATTTGTTTTTATTTGTAAGTCCCTTTGGACAAAAGTGTCTGCTAAATCATGTAACCATAACCATAATCATTATAGAGCATCCCAGGCTTTATGTTTGTTCTATGTACATGTAACCATAGTGATAGGGAAAAAAAAGAATTTCCTCTCTTATGAGTTCAGCATGGCTGTGTGCATCCATCTTGATGATTCTATTCCCCGTGCATTGTTGTCATGCCTTAATCAATGTCAAAGTTGCCACTGCTCAAAGATGGCCCAGAGATCTGGGTTAGGAATTGGGGGGGGAGGGGTGGTGGTGGTGTGCGTGGGGAGGAACTGTTTTCTCTCGCTAAAGTGACCTTGCCTCCCTAACAGTGCTGTTAGTCTCTGACCTCGGGCGCTCCACCAGACTCTCCATCTCCATCCGCCTGCTCCTGGGCAGCTGTTGACTACTGTAAGCTGTGTTGCGTGGCAATCTTTGTTGCTTCGAAGCGCAGGGGCTTGACAGAGTAAATTCAGTTATTAATCAATTCAGCCCTACAACGGTTGATAAACTAGTGTGTCTCTCTCTTCGGAGTTGAAAAAACACAGGAACGTGTTTTTTTTTTTTTTTTTTTTAAACCAGGTCAGAAGTATACATTGCTACCTCTACACACACCTGTCTGCCTTCCAGCATCACAATAACTGTGATGTTTTATGATGTACAACGTTAAAGTTTCAGTATTACGCTGATAAGCGATAGTTCATTGCCCAAAAAACACAACAAATGTTGTCTAATGGCAAGAACTATCTGCTGTCTGTGTGTGAGAACAGAACAGACACAGGAGGGCTAGCGCCAGCAGCTGCCACATTATGACTTCTCTGATTTGCTTGTTCCAAACAGCTGTTCCCGTCACTCGCTAACTTTCAGATCATCATAAAATAGCATCCAACAGCATCTCTGAGAGGAACGCTCCATGTGAACTTTCCGCTCGCTGGAAGATCGTGGGTATAAGATCTGTGGTATCTGAATGACCTGGTGAAATGCATGGATATGCAAAATCCACCTTCACTACCTCTCCTCCCTATTATATTATATGGCAGTGACATTGAGCTTTAGATTAATGAAGGGAATTTTGGAATGTACAGTTAGACTGATTTAATCAGCTTCAGTAAACTTAACTGGTAGATGATGATCGTTTGATCGTTTCATTCCAATATACCTGAGGCTAGAGTTAGAGTAGAGATATCTTGGAGTTGGAGAGAGAGAGAGACTGAGAGAGAAGAAAGCGAGAGAGAGAGACAGCACGTGCACAAGAGAGAGAGAGAGAGAGGGAAGAGAGAGAAAAGCATTTGCTCTTCCCAGAGCCTCTGTTGCCTGGCTGGTCCCTCTATACAACCCTCTTAATGTTGAGTCTCAAATCACTTCAGGCAGTAATAGCTGCACTCATGACACCAGTCAGCATAGCACACTACAGGGATACAGTATGACTGACCATAAATGTAGGAATACATGCCCACACACCAAAAATATACAAACATACACTCCTGTGTGATCACAAACACACACACATGAACAGACAAATCCATACACAGAGAAGTGCTGCAAACACACACACACACACACATGCAGAGGTACACATTTTGCCAGTTGTATTGGTCCATCCGAGCCGAACGACACTAGGGGAGGAGCAGGCGTATCAGCGGTCACTAAATCATTCTGTAATCAGGCCTGTGTGCCTGGCCACCCATGCATACCCAACGTGCCCCATTTTGGTCCAGCCCCCCGCCCTCGCAACGCGCCGGACGACCCCATCTGCACCCCATCTCGTTTTCACCCCCCCCATCCCCTCGTCCCTGCCTCTAGCCGCTAACTCCTCACAGGCCAGCCCTCCAGACCTATAAACGTCCCATGCAGCACAAAAGAGTTAATGATTCCCTTTGTTTTGTCCCAGGGATCGGGACCAAAAGCAAGTGACAACAAGAGATCCATCAAAGTTAGCGGCAGTGAGCACATCAGCAGATTCTACAACCCCCACCCCCCACTCTCTCTTCTGTTTTCCCTCCCCTCTGTTACTCGCACACAAGAGACCTAAAATGCACATATTGCAACCCCCCCCACACACACACACACACACACTCCTTGCACATTCCTCCTATCCCCCCTCACCCAGCCCAGCCCAGCCCGCAGTGGTAGCAGGAGGCTTGGGGACTCGCCAGGGCCTTTGGTGGGCAGGGAGGGACTTGATGAATGACTGGAACAAACTTCGCTGTCACCGACAAGGGACGAGCCCCTAGACGCCACCCCCCACCCCCAATCCTGAATCCCAATCCCTCAACCAACCCTGTCATCATCATTGTTGCCGGATTCACGGTTTGCTCTTGTGCAGGGTGTGTGTCCGGGTATCGATCCGTGGCGTTTCAGGTTCACGGCGTAGATGTGGTGTGAAACACTGCCTGTGGATGTGCTACAGTTCCCACTGTATTGATCATGCCTTCAAAACATGAATTTGATATACATCAATTCTTAATAATTATGTCTATTCTCTGGACATCTGAATTATATCTATTGCCATCACAAAAATATCTTGTCACCACTTTTCATGTATAATTCCCTGTCACCTCTGGGTAAAGCAGAAGGGAGCTTTTATTTAGCATGAAGAGCCAGTATGAAGCTGAGAAAGACTGAGGTGCGTTCGCCAAAGGGAATGTTTGTGGGGAACATGTTTTTGAACAGTTAAATTTGAACGATTTGGTGTCAATATTCCACTGTAACGTAATTGTTGCCTTCGCTTCGTCAAGCTCACGTCCAGCTCCACTGGAAATTTGCGAAGAACGACCTCCTCAAACTGCGAGTGTTCGAAAACTCAAGGCAAAACGGAAATCTGTTCGCCAACGTTCGCAAACTTTTGCCTATGTTTGCAAATTTCAATGCACCTCTGATTTGACTCTGTCTCTGAGACATTGATCAATGTGCCTGATTTCTGTTATTTTGTAGCATGGTGTTCCCATGCTGCCTTGCGCGCGATTTGATTCACGCTGCTAAGGCAGCCTGGAGACCATGGAGCAAATTTTCGCCTGAGATAGGGAACCAATCACAGAACAGGGGGAACGCAAGACGATGATGAGCTATGCACAGACGCATTTGATAGACATCCGTGGCACCCAATAAACGGATCTGGGCATTTTTTTCATTCAATACGAGAAAATGAACGTTTGGTTTCCAGACCACGTCTCATTGAGAAGTGGTGGCGCTAGCCAGGCTAGTTATTTTGCACATGATCACGGATTGACAGAGTGCCCTCATGGTACCCATGTGCTTTGATAGAGACATCAGTGTGGGAATGGACACTGACCTACCTCGTCTGTGTTTACAGAGAGTCACATCAGTGTGGGAATGGACACTGGCCTACCTCGTCTGTGTTTACAGAGAGTCACATCAGGTGCCCTCAGCAACATAAATCAGAGTCAGGGGCCAAGGTGCAGAAATAACACACACACATCGCATCCCACGGCTCACACACACATCGCATCACACGGCTCACACACGCATCGCACTGCACCTCACAGTCGCCTACCACGCAGATCATCGCACTAACAGAGAGGCCAGCCATTTCTGGGTCAAGGAGAGAGAGAGAGAGAGAGAGTGTGATCACAGCATCATTGGCTATGGCAGAAAGCTAGTTCATATAGCTCAGCCATGCATCCTCTTCTCTCTTTGTCTTTCTTTCTTCATCTGTCTATCTCCCCCTCTCTCTCTCTCTCTCTTTCTCTTCCACAGGCCTCAAGGTTCTTCTGTCCCTACTGGATTTACAGTGATGACACTTTTACTACATTTAGTCGCAAAGGTGTATTTTTACATACCTGAGTTGTGGGGTTAAAAGAACAGAACACTTAACCATATGCTAAGAGCCCAAGGAAAAAACACATGAACTGATACCCTCCCTTCTGTATTTTTTATTTTGGCCCTATTCTGAAGTGTCCTTATATATTACCCATGCTTGTCTGGTTGAGAAGAAGCTCTTGTCATTGTGCGATATCTTTAGGGTTAGAAATGGATCGGGGCTTAGCGACACTATCATGCTACATTGTGTATGGAAATGAGCGGCCCATAATCAATGCCTTATATTGTAATGAGTGACATAACACAAATTGGAACATATAGTTTATGTTGAGCAGTAAAATGCTTTAGAGAGATTCCTCTTGTCAGCTCTGCTGTTGATGGGGTGGGTGGGAGGTTGGAGGGAGGCAGTCTGTTGGCCAAAGACCTGTGGAGGTTTGCAGCTGGATGCTTCATTCCCTCATTACTCTGACTGTAAGATGGAGAGAGGTCTTATTGACAAATTAATGAGGCACAAAGCTCTCAGACCACATGGACCTCCAAACGCATTACGCAAACCGACTGCTATACAAATGACCTCAAATGGAGTTTTTTTTTCTTCTCTGTTTTTTTTTTTTTTTTTGCTCCACTTAAAATGAACAGAATTCCTCATGCAACACGAA
This sequence comes from Alosa alosa, assembly GCF_017589495.1. Classification (NCBI taxonomy): domain Eukaryota; kingdom Metazoa; phylum Chordata; class Actinopteri; order Clupeiformes; family Clupeidae; genus Alosa; species Alosa alosa. The sequence continues at coordinate 12,926,284 of NC_063210.1, read as the reverse complement.
GCCATTTTGCAACACAAAGTCATTTTTACTTTTCAAAAATGTTTTGTACTTTTTAGATGACATAAAACACGTGCAATATGTTATACATATAAATGCTGAAGCACCATCAAACCGTGTGATGGCACTGATAATAATCTGAGAAATACCTTTCAGCGCCACATGCTTTGTCTCACTACACCTACCGTAGTTTTATCATGAGAAACTCTATAGGAGTCTGAAAGTAAAAGAAATATGTAATTGATTGCCTAGTCATTCCATTTATTTTTCCCATGGCAGAAAGCTATTAATTTTTCTGTGGTTGTTGACAATTTAACATATGCATCACCTTCAAGTGGCAAATGATTATTTTTGTGTTTTCTTTCCCCCATTGACAGTATATTATTTTCTTTGCTGTTGCATCTTGTTATTTTTCTAAACTTTCCCCTTGTCTAGGCTGCATTAATGGCTCCTGATTGAAATTTCATTCCCAGAAACTAAGTGAAATATGTGTTGTGTGTTTAATGGAAAAAATAATTACCCGTCAGGTGAAACAAAGCATGACGCATAGTAACCAGGGAGAGCGCCATTCAACACAAGTCAGTGGAGAGGTCAGAACCCACAAACAGCTCCTGCTCTTTTCTCTTTTTTCTATCCCTCGCTCTTTCCTTCCATTCATCCTTTTGTTTCTTTGTAGATTTCTTTTCCACACACTCAAAGGGACACACACACACACACACACACACACACACACACACACACACACACTCAAAGACATGCAATTCAAGCATCTTTCACCGATGAGTGTGATTTACTGACTAAGGCCAGTATAAGTTTAAAAATATGTTTTATTTTAATAGTGTACTATGTGCTCAACCTAAAAATGTGGCTTTGCAGAAGCCATTATTGTCCAAGTTTCCATTTTTGTGTTTATATTTCTGTGTGTCAATATGTGTATGTGTATGTGAATTTGTTTGTGCATGTGCATGTGTATGTTTGTATGTATGTTTGTATATGTGAAGGTGCATGTGTGTGTGTGTGTATATGTGTGTGTGTCCGTATGTGTGTCCGTATGTGTATGTGAGTGTGTGTGTGTGTGTGTGTGTTTTCCTGCGTTTATGATTTGTGTGTAGCTCACTCCCTGCCTCCCTCCCCATCCTGGGCTCCTTGTGTGAGTGCCCAGTGCTAGGGTCCAGGGTAAAAAGAGGATTGAGACCACAGCTCTGACTGGGAGACCCTGAGTGGTCAGGGAGATTGATCGGCCCGTCAGCTCACTGATCAGTGAGACACGCCGAGCGTGTGGCCGCAGAGCCATGCATCACTCCGCCAAACCCCCCAACCCCCCGCCTGACAGCCGCACTGAGCAGAAGATGAAGGGAAAAAGACCAACAACAACAAAACGAGAAAGAGATTTCAAAACACTTTCAGAAAATCTTTGGAGACCCCTTGCTCTGGTTGCAGGTGTTAGTGAGTGAAGGTCAAATGAAGTGATGGTCCACTCAAGTGGGTTTGCCAAACTGGCCATTCATTTATATTACGTGTCCTTAAGTGTTGTGTACTAAATTGTATTTTAAGTCCTTTTTATAAAAAATAATGTAAGTAAAAAGAAAATAAGAATTTATTATCAATATATCAGTACACACATAGGATAGATGTGGGTTAGAGTTCAGTGCAGGGATCAATAATACACTGGTGGTTGGTTTCGTGGTTATAGTTTAAAATGTATATTAATAAATACATACACGTGAAGTACATGATTTTATTCACTTCTGTATTGCTTAATGGCAATAAGGGCTCTTATGATGAAGACCACTTGGTCTGGTCAGAGAGAGAATTAAAGAGAAGTCATCATGACAAGTGATGGTTTTGCTGGAGTATGTAGTGTACCTTCCTCATCTGTTCCATTTTCACTGCCCCTCACGTCCTCCTCAGTGAAGCTCCTGGCAACCACGGTGATATGCTGATGTGCATGTCTGCCGGAGACTGATACCAAACTTCAGAGTATTACTTATAATTAGCGCAAAGACAAGACATGCAGAAAGTACCAGATGGCAACATTATTTGATATTTTCCCGAAACGGCTACAGTAGTCCTTCAATGCTTGTGTTGATATTTTTAATTAAAATGGCTTGTCAAAAAGGCAATCTAAACCAAATTGATGTCACGCAAGATGCTATTAATATAGTGTCAGTGACATTCCTATTAATTATCCTGTCTGCTCACACAAGCCCCCTCATTATCGACACAAAGATCAAGACTGCCACCCAAAAAAGGGGAAATAAATAAATAACTCAAACATTAGCTCCTAATAGCCATTTGATAAGAAAATTACCTTATTGTCTGGTATGACTCAAATTGGCAAGGAACTGTGGGATATGGTTGGGTATTTCCCCCTCCCTTCTCACCCTGTGACCTGAAACAGAAAAGACATGCACGGTGACAAATTCGACATGGAAAATCACGGGAAAACAGCCTCTGTTTGGCTAACCAAGCAGCAAATATGTCAGATGATATGGTTTATCAAGCAATATGTTGCCTTTTCAACAGCAATAACCGCTCCATCTGCAAAGGTTAACATGCATCAGTCGAAAATGAAAGGGCCTCTGCAGCCACAGTACGAGTAAGACGACATTTCCCTCGTGCATGGATCCTCCGCACAGTATAAATTGGGTCCTTGAGGAAGGTGATTGCCCTCTGAAATCTTTACCAATCCTCCAGAAAGCACGAGGAAAATTGACATTAAGTGCTGTTTGATGGGTATCGTTTCTCAAACAAGGACGCAGAGACAAGCGTTTATTGTTTTTCTTCCTCTTTTTTAAGGCGCTCCTTCCAAAAAAAGTAATCCTTTAATGACCTGACAAATGAACTACTCAGTGCTGGTTGGTTGTCACACGTATGTCATTCAACTGCATTCAGTGATGACTTGCTATTTTGTAATTGTGGTATTGATGGATATTGAACATTAAAACGCCATAACACTTGACATTGTATGCTCTCTTTTCAAATCAAAGTTTCACTGAATTTCATCAGCCGTGTGCCAAATATAGACACATGCCTTTGCGCGTTGACCTGAGAGCTCAAATTCAAACCAGTTTTCAGTCTTTAGCCGAGAGTCGTAAAAAAAAAACAGTCCTTCAGAGTCTTAGGATGACTGTCTCTGTGCTGCCTTTCGAAGCTAGATCGCGAAAACCAAATTGCCATTTATTCAACGAATGTTACTTTCGACTTATGCATCGTGCTCTTTTGTGGTTTGTTTACTTGTGACATGTTGATGTGGTGTATTCTTCAGGCCTGTCACCTTCTGCATTTCCTTTTGTCCTTGCTGAGAGCAACATGATATATAAAGGGTAGGCGCCATGATCGGTCAAGTCTGCATTCCCCATTCATGACCGATCAGTTTCACCGTAAGCCACCATTTTCATTTACGTTTGGCATAACAGCTCCGCCAACATAATATTCTGACCTCAAATTCACAGTCAAGAGCCTCATTAATATGTCTTCAACTGATTATTATCAATGGCCCCCATTTGACTCTTGTATATATAGATTGCTATCTTATGATGATCTACAGTACACTTTACAGCGTTAATGTCAATGAGCCATTTATTATCCAGTCATGGCGGAAGGGAAGCCTATATGATACACTGTATTGTAATAGACGGAGTGTTGCTTGACCACTCAGCTCACTGAGGTGGGTTTTGTGTGGCTTGGATGAGCAGTGGCTCTCGGCCCCCCTGTGGTTTATGGCCCCTCCAGTTTATCTGGCCTGTTATCCTTTGTTTTATAAGCCTCCGTCCGCAGGGCTCAAAGTCAAACTCAATATGATGAGGCATTAGCCTCCCACCTCCACCTCATCCCGACGGGGTCAAGGGCAGGATGGTCCTGGATGGGCCTCAAAGTACCTCCCCACCCCCTCCCTGACCCCCCCCACCCCCGGCCTCCATACCCCCTGGAGCCCCTGGAGCCCTACCTACTCCCCGAACTAGACCCCTGTCACGGGGATGATGTTATTTGTGTTCACCTTATCATTGCTTAGATGAGCTGTGCGGCAATACCCCTCTACTCAAGTGAGATTTAAGAGCAGGGACCCTAGGGCTGGGGTTATTGTTGTTAGTTGTAGTGTTGTGTGTAGGGCTGGATCTGTCCTGTGGAAAGTGGTGATTGTGGTATCACCAGCAGTAATGTGTGTGAGGGCAGTGTCTGTCTAATGCTTATTTATTGCCTTATTTCATTTTGTTACATTATGTCAGGAGGGCTATGGCATATTTGTGTAGGGTCATTATGCTATGATCTGGGTGATGTTATTTTGAAGTGTTATAAATTCCTTTTAACAACTGTCAGGAACTTAATTCACGTAATGGAAAACAACATCCTCTGGTAAACATCCTGTTTGTAAAACCCTTCTGCAGATGTAGCTTTTTAACATCCATGTGAGACGCCATCATTCAAGCACATCAAATATGTGGGCATATTTTTTGAAAAACTTGAATAAAAACGAAAACAAAAACTTTAGATTTCAGGCCGCCAAACGTCAGGTTCTGCGCTCTTAACGTCACGGCACCGTGAGCCGCTTCGAGAGGGCCCGGTGTTAAACAAACGCTCCCAGACCTCTGGCTGGCTGCCTCGGGCTCTGGCCGAGGGGAATACCGGGGGCTGCGCTGGTGTGATGGAGGGCTCGTGTTATTTATCACTCCTGTCTTAGCCGGGATGAGATGCTGGCCAACTCCGAGGGTTATATATAGACTCACCCACTCACATCATTACGTGCCATTTCATAGCCCTAAATAAAAATAGAATGCAGGGTTTTTTAGGTGAGTGTGTGTCTTTGTGTGTGTGTGTGTGTGTGTGTGTGTGTGTGTGTGTGTGTGGGGGGGGGGTCATTGGATTGTTGGAATAGCATTCAGTGAGAAAAACAATACTGAAGAGATGGTAATAGTAACAGAAAAAAGGTTAGTGTGTGTGTGTGTGTGTGTGTGTGTGTGTGTGTGTGTGTGTGTGTGGCGCATGTGTGTATGTCTATGTGCGTGACTGAGTGTGTGTTTCATCACCTATGAATCCAGTGAGGTACTGCACTTGCTGGTTGCTAGCCACGAGCCATGAGCCACCTGCCAGCGACAAAAAAAAAAAAAAGAGAGAGAGAGAGAGAGGTAGGGAGAAAAAAAGTAAACCATGTCTGGAAGCGGCTGCACGCTACACTACCCAAGAATGTGTATTTCTGCAGATGATTAAATCAATACCATTTTGACAAGACTTGTTGGAACATGCCTCTTTATTTTGCCCCGGTTCCTTCCCCTCTTGTCGGGGGTGAAATTTGTCAAGCCTGCCGGGGCCGCTGTCAGCTAATGGAGATTGTTCTTTAGCCTGCACTTGATAGAAAGGGCACGATTATGATGCATGTCGATAGTTTACACAGATATTGACACGAGGACCAGAGAGAGTGTAGCCTCGTGGTTGGGAGACAACTCCCCACGCCACCATCGCAACTCCCCTCCCCCACACACACACACACACACACACACACACACACACACACACACACACACACACACACACGCGCATGCACACACACACACACACGCACACACATACATTGTCTCTGTGGTCTCTCTCCACAGTCATTTTTACCTTGAATCCTCTTTTCCACACACACACAAACACTCACTCACTCACTCACTCACACACACACACACACACACACACACACACACACACACACACACACACACACACACAAACACTCACTTACTCACACACACACACACACTTACAAACACACACAAACACTCACTCTCTCACACACACACACACACACACACACACACACACACACACACACACACACACACAAACACTCACTTACTCACACACACACACACACAAACACACACAAACACTCACTCTCTCACACACACACACATACACACACACACACACAAAACAGACAGACACACATCACCACCACCATCACAGCTCCCTAACCCCTTGCAATGTTTTGATTCTTTTGGCTTCAGATATTAATTAAGTGTAGCTGCGTGACACTAATGAAAACAAAAGAGTGAGCCAAGATTTTTTCACATCCTTCTTTATCCTGTGATCCTGCTCATTCTTAATTCAGTGGCGTTCAAGCAGTAAGCTGTGATTTCATATTTCATTATTTTCATTTTTATATATTCATAGGGTTACCAATAAGGTATTCTACCAACATAATGTCAGTGTAGATTTTAAAGGAACTTTAATATTTTACTGAATATTCTGAAATGATAAAATACAGCACACTAAAAACACTATTCAATCCATGTCATATCCTTATTGCCCTGTAGAATTCTATTTTTATTATACTGCACAACAGCAAATCACACTACAGTACACAGTATACTGTACTGTGAAAAACAAGACTTACAGTATATCCTGCAGTTATGTCCAGTATAATACGCTGTGGTATACTAACATTGATATATGTTTCAAATATATACAGTATCACAGTGGACAGTGGACTTCCCCCTATATGACATAACACAGACTTCCTCCATTTCTATCCCTGGCATGGACAGAGTTAAAAATAGGAGCATCAGTGAGCCCAACGACAAGCCTAGAATATAATGAGTCTGCGAGAGGCAAAAGAAAAGGTTGGATGCATATAAACACACACACAAACACACACACACACCGATACAGAGGTACACACACACACACACACACACACACACACACACACACACACACAGGGAGGAGAAGACTAAAACTAATGACAGGGTCTACCTATAAATTCTTCATTCGGAGTGCGGCTGATTGGAGTGGCTTGACTGGGCAGTCGGGCGAGACTTAACAACTAATCCCGTTTGTAAGTTATTATTTATCTTCGGCAAAGTTTGTCAAACTTGGGCTTTGATTTTCCAGCGTGATTTCCCTCTTGTGGCTCGCTCCCGCACATGCTCCCCCACATAATTTATGACTGCCTCTGGTCTTCATGACAGATTATTAAAAGTAGAATTAGTTTTTTGCAGCAGGATTTTTCCACTGGGAATTGGGAAGGCAGTGCCTCGCCGCGGAAGGTCTCTTACGAGGTCTCCATTGCTAATAGAAGTTTTTTCCTCCGATGGGGGGGTGGGTTGGGGGGTTGAGGAGACTAATGATTTGAATTTACTGTGGCAGGCATCACGTGGTCAAGGGAGGGAGGCGGTGGCAATGGTAGGGGGTTGGCGAGGCTCGGGGAGTGGAGTGGTCGGGGGGGGGAGTGTGTGTACGCCTGACGCAGAGGAAAGAGGTTAACTTCCTCCCCCATGGTGAGCACTATTGGATTGTTTAGCAGCAGAAGGATAATGTTTTTGTCACAGACTGCCGCGGCAAGACACGTGACGATGTCTGAACGGCTCAAGGAAAAAGGAAAACGGAGATGGAAGACAGGAAGGAGCAAACACCACTCCTCTAAAACACAATATAGACGATATAGATGCGTAGGAAATCAAACACACAGACGTCTGAGAAAGGGCACAGCTGTCACATACATACTTTACATCACTCAGGATGTATGTATGTATGAGTCGGAACTACTTATGTGATGGACACCTAAACATGCATGCACAAACACCCATGTCGGACACCGAGATTTAAAAAGCGAGCGAGAGAGAGAAAGAGAGAGGGAGAGATGTTTCCGTGGTGTTCACCTGATGGCTGCGTGGAGCTTGTTCTCCCAGCATGCTTCGCTAGTGGGAAGCAGAGGGGAGTCACAGCACAGCTGAGAGCTTCGGCTTAATCTTATGCATCATTAAGCACTCAGCGGCAAGCCTGCGCTGTTCATATACATCATCCACGCTTAATAAACATAATGATGACATAAGATGTAATTCTAGATGAATTTTCATTTTATAGGGAAATGGAGAATTCCTGTGAAAAGGAAAGAGAGATAGAGAGAGAGAGGGAGAGAAAAAAGTAAATTATCGGGGAAGTACAAAATAAATGATGTTTTTTTTCCTCTCAGCCATCAAGATGAATGAGGTGTTTTGGGGTGCCTGAATTGTGTGTGTGTGTTTGTGTGTGTGTGTCAACGAGTATATATATTCAGACGCATACTGTACTCAGTGTGCCACTATATGTCTGTTTAGTTAGCATGCATAGGATGAGAATATGTGCATTGGGCGAAACTTGTGGGTGGTTGATATGTGACACGTCTATGATTTTAAGGCCCCGTTGGCCGGCTGTAATTGACAAGCTTAGACACCCAATATGGGGCTTACCTCAGCTGGGGAAATCTGAATACGAGGGCCAAGGCTCGGACTCTTGGGTGGGAACCGGATTCTGAGGAAAGAAATTAAACTTGGATGAAAGTGGGCTGGGGTGATGGGGAACTGTGTCAGATGTGTGTGTGTGTGTGTGTGTGTGTGTGTGTGTGTGTGGGGGTGTGTGTGAGGGGGCCCCGTGAGAGGGCTAGAAAACAGTTCTGGGACTGTCCATGTCTTCACACCTGCCATTGAAGAATGAGACTGAGAACAGGAAAGCTGGTCAGCTCTGTGCTTCTGTGCGCTGATAACAAGATAGGTTCTCCATTTTAACTTTGCTAGCTACTTTCCTGGATGCTACCATCACATTGCAGTAGATAGATAGATAGATAGATGTTGTTTGCTAGATTTTTTTTTTTTCTCTCATTCCCATAATAATATGCAATATGCACAACCAAAAACAACCCTAACAGAAAACAGATCTAGGAGTGAATCTATGGATTTGGAGGTTTTGTCTCCAGAACCAAAAGGCAGAATAGTTTTGAACAGGAGGCCTAAATTCTCCTTAGCAAACTACTGTGTGTTTGTTGGTATGCAAGTTAACCTACATGATTAACACATTAATTTATTTGAACAAGGAATGCTGCATTATCTCACAATGAAGTTTGTAGGACAGGTATGATTAACATTAGTAAAATAATGATAGATAACTTAGATTCATGAATGTGTTAATATCTGTAGACTACAGTTAGGATACAGTCCAGAAAGCATTCGACAAGCATTACAGCGCAGTGTTACAGTATATACTGTAATGTTATTAGGTAATACTTTGGTAGGTAGAGTTATTAGCCAAATGAACCTAGCTTAGCTGGATATAGCAATCCCACAACAAACCATGGGCAGCTGCAGCTGATTTTGAATGTGTAGATTGATTCTGTGGATGCAAACATAGCTACTGTACCTCATTTATCCTATCATCTCAAATCAAGCTTGCGTTAATGATACAAATCTATCTTAAATGTATCTTCCTTTCACAGTATGCAAATGTATCTGATTTGGATATTATATTAGGCTTACCTCAGATTACAGATATGGCATAGCCTTGGTTAGTCACAAGAGCCAAAAACCAAAAACTCGCTACCATGAGGAAAAACATGAATTTGCACTTTTACATCCCATTGGTGTCAGGTGATATTTTCCAAAAGTCTGCCTGCCTAGATTTGTGTCTTCTTTTGCTGCCCTGATTGTTGTTCCAAGGTCTGCAGCAGCCATATAGCCATAGTGTAGTTCAAACAGTACGTCAATTTTAATAACAGATCAACAGTTTTTTAAAGGGTGTAGTTGTATTACCCCTCCAAAATCCATCTCAGCGCTTTTGTGCCACTTTCGAACATCTCTCTCTCTCTTTCCCTCTGCCAGTCTCACGCCAAACCCGACAAATGCTGTCCCACTGTTGGCACAATCCCTCGAACATCTCTTTTTAACTTCAAATTGATCATTAAGGGTAAAAAAGGGTAGTGACAGCCCCCCATTACAATAACTGACTTACTAATTCCAGTCTGATCCATCTGTGCTCCTTTGGTCATTCCGGATTGTAATGTGTGCATACATGATTAGAGCCTTTCAGAGGAACTGCAAAGGACCAAACAAGTTTCAGTGACCAGTAAGACCGACGACAGGACCACATATAGACACACACACACACACACACACACACACACACACACACACACACACACACACACACACACACACACTCACACACACTCACACACACACACTCACACACAGACACAGACACACACACACACACACACACACACACACACACACACACACACACACACACACACACACACACACACACACACACACACACACACACACACACACACACACACACTTCAATGACCAGTAAGATCGACCTCCACCCAGGACCACACATGCACACAAACACACACACACCACACAAGCACACACACACACACACACACACACACACACACACACACACACACACCCAACACTCACTGACGCCCCATGCCATGTGTGGTGTCTCCCCTCATTGCCGCCCAATGGCAGGACATTATCTCCGGCGCTGCAGAGAAAGCCTCAGCAGCCATGTGTGGCATCCATCACAGCACAGGTGCCATGATGATTGGCACATCATGTCTGAAGCAGGAAGAGGAATACAGGGAAGCCCAAAGCAGTTCTCTATGGTGCGCTGAACACAGGGAGGCGAAACAAGAAACGCTAGGCCCATCAAACGCTTCAAAGACCAGCTCGAACAACAACCCTGCCATGCACGGCTAAAACTGACCTCAAGGATGGAGCTGCAGATGGTGACGGTTGGTGCACCACCGTCAGTGAGGCATTGTGGAGAACATCATCATGTCCCGACATCAGGCATTAAACTTCTTTAGCTATGGTGCAAACTCTACAGTGTGATATGCTCTACTACTTGATTCTTTACTTTCTCTTAATTGTTACGGTCACACTTAATTTGCAAGAAGAGAAAAGTGAAAAATGAAAAAGTATCAATTCAAAACCAAATCCAAAAGCTTCAAAATCTCACACCAAAAAATGTTGTATGAATGGGCTGCATTGTCATAAGTCCCTCAGTGGTTGGTAGTGGCGTTATTGGTTTAGTGCAATATGCGGCACATGCTAGTTGCATGTACTGTGCTGGAGTACAATTCATCATGCTTCTAAAAAATGCTCGCCAAGTTCTCATTGTGTTTGAAAATGAATTTGTTTAACAGCATCCAGGTCTTGGTTGCCTGCTTTTGTTGAGGGGTAATGGGAGTTCCAAACCTCAGCAAGTTTGGAACCACTGGACCATAGGCGCCAGCATGCCTGTGGGTGAGCCAAGCCCGTGGATGCAGGGATCATTACCGCCAGCTCTCCGTCTCAATCCCTTCTGCTTTCTCTCTCTCTTTCCATCCCTCCTCTCTCTCTCTCTCTCTCTCTCTCCCCCCTCTGTCCCTCACTCACTCACTTTGTCTGTCTCAAACACACAGACATACACACAGATGCATACTCGCACATATTCTGTCTCTTGTGTTCGTTGTCCCAGTCATACTCCGAAGTCGCCAATTTGTCGACATACCCTTGCTTTTTTATCTTTCTTTCATTCTCTTTCTCTCTCTTCCATTCTTTCATTCTATTTGCGCTACAATGACAGCTAATGGGTTCATTTAACAATGTACATAAATTAACTTAGCAAAATGCATTCACTGCAATTCATGGTAATGAATTGAGGACTTGTTTGTACATGATGCACATCCTGTTAAAATCCGGAAGAATTTTTATTGCGGCTGTGTTTTTTTTTCTACTTAAAGACCCAGCAGGGTGAGAAACAGAGCTTCAGTTATTAAAATAAAGCGCATGATTTAAACTGTGACAAAAATTGGATCACAGACAAGATATTATCACAAACAGAAACAAACCAAAGCTATGGGTGTTCTGTCACATTGTCATGTTGTTTTTTATTCAAATATCACTTCACGTAAGTACAGTTCTTCTTTTATAAGGCTTTTAAACCACGTCCTTCTTTATACCAAACCTATAATCCGTATCCATCTCTATATGGATATTCAATTTAAACCAATGATTACTGCTACTAAAGCATGCATTATTGTGCATTTCTGTATACATCTTTCCTACCAGTGAGCATGCTTTTAGAGTTTCTGTTCTGTGAGTCATGTTTGTGACAAGAACCATTCCCTAAAAACTATATCATATGATAACAATATGCACTCGAATCTCCATTTCTGTCATGACAGATTAAAGTCATACATAGTATGCATTACTGTACATTCACTATGTTCATTTCAGGTCCGTATGGCACAGGAACGCTTGAAAATGCAAGAACGGCTCCCTGTAAAGATTGACTTTGCCTCCCCTGATAAATTTTTCTGCTGAGGTAAGAGACATTTTAATGCAGAATTACAAGCCAGCTCTTTGTCACTCTCCAGCACAATTTACATCCTTAATTAGCTGTAATTTCACTGATCCTGACTACAGAGAGAGGAGGAGAGAGGGAGGGGAGAGGGAGGGGGGGGGAGGGAGGGGTTAAAAAAGGGTGCATGGAAGAGAGAAAGAGGAAGGAGAGATACAGCGAGTGGGAGGTGGACAGAGTGAAAGAAAGACAAATGTGTGTAGGTGTGTGTGTGTTTGTGTGTGTGATAGAGAGAGAGAGAGAGAGATGGAGAGAGAGAGAGAATGCACTGAGTGGTGTTCAGTGGCCAGGGGTGATTGATACACGTCTGCAGGAGCAAGTGCTTCTCGTTGAGCGGGTGTAAACACTGATTAGGGGCAGGAAACGAGGCCTACTCTCTGTCCTCCGAGTGTGGAGAGAGAACAGGAGGAGAGAGAGAGGGAGGGAGGGAAAGAAAGCAAGTGAGAGACAGATAGGGAGGGAGAGAGAGACCAAAAGAGATGAAAGGAGAGAGGGAAAGAGAGAGAGAGTGGAGGAGAGGAGCTGAAGAAAGGGAGGGAGAGCGAGACACAGAGATAGGGAGAGAGTGAGGGAGCGAGATGAAAGAAGGGAAGGATAGAGTGCGTGAAAGAGAGAGAAAGAGAGGAGTGGCGGCCCTTCTAACGCGGTGTTTGTCTTGTCTTTTCCACCTGAGTGGCTCTGAGAGGACTGCGTTAGATACGGTTTATAGGCCTTATTTAGATAGCGACACAACAGGATGCTGTCTGCTCACTGAGTGGCATGCTGAGTCGAGCAGGGCTGGGTGTGTGTGTGTGTGTGTGTGTGTGTGTGTGTGGGGTGAGTTGGGGGGACGGGGTATGTAGCCGTGCACACTTCTCTGCACTTCAACTCATGGTACCACTGATGCTGCTGTCATTAATTTCGACAGAAAAATGGATAATGGCGATACAAAGTGAAAGCACAGTCAGGTGTTTGAGTAAAACCAAACAAACAAACGCAAATGTGCCTTTAGATAAAATATCATATCTTTTGAAAAGTCACCAGAAGTTTGTTAAGGTTTCAATGTAAAGAGCATAAATGGTTGAGTGTTATTTAACCCCAAATGCAGTGGCAACCAAATGGGTCTTCAGGGTATAAATACCGTAGCTGCTTGTGTAGTCAGCTTTTGAAAGAGAAAGATGAACTCCAAAAGAATTGATTTCCAACCCATTGTAGTGAACATCCTATCTCAATTATTATCTGTGTACAGAAAAAAATGAAAAACGTTTCTTTGTGTATCAGGTCATACGTGGGCCTGAAGAAAAGTGATAGAGATGTTTGTACATGGTTGAAAACTCACGTTTCTGTCTACAAATCGCCTTTCAAAACTCCCTCAGATGAAGCATCAAAGGCTGAAGCAGCTCAGAAAACATTTTTCTTTCTCCCGCATAAGAAAAAAAAATGAACTGTCAACATTTAATGATAGATATTTACATTGTGCTACAAATTGTGTCCTTGGCCTAAGCATAAGATATGGACTCATAAATAATATAATTCAGATAAAGTGTCATTTTTTTAGTATTTTTGGTCCTTTTTCTCCTCCTCTCTGCTGTGCTTTGCGCTTGACTCACTAATGGATGAACACACCCAGCGTCGGTGACCCTGGCACAATTCAAGAGGAACTGTGCCGGTGTATTGCGTCAGGATATGAATCTGTCATGTCTGCTCACCCTATCAGATCCTGCACCCCTGAAATAAGGCCTGCGTTTCCAAACCACAAGTGTCAGGTGAGTGGGGAAATGATAGAATATGCCGTAGGTCAAATGCAAATAGCATGCATATGATATCATGTACAAGACATATCGTTTTCTTTGTTTATCACATTGTTTCTTAACAAAGGTACACCAAATCTACACACTATAGATTTATTCATATGGATATCCTAATGTACCTATCTGTCTGAGTATGTCTGTGTGTGTCTGCGCTCACACACAGATGTGAATTCAAAAGAGATGTGATGTGTGGGGCTGAGAGAGAGGCTCTGTGGCAGAGAGAGAGAACACATTATATTTTTTCCCATCATTAAGCGTTGTCTGGGAGATGATGTGGGAGCCGTATGTGGTCGAGGGGAAGTGCTTATAGGCCTGCTGGATTCTTGCTGGGCTGCGCTGATAGCCGAGATAATGGGAGAGAACGGGACGCGGCGAGCTGTTCTAATGACACCGACGCAAGGAAAGAGAACAGCGTGGATAAATAAATGTTAGCCATTTTCCCTTCCTTTCATTTGCATTCCACCACAACGGCCACCAACACCAGCCTGAATAACAGTAGTACTTCAGTTGATATTTTCTTTTAGAAACAAAACAGAGATGTAACCACTTGGGGGAACTGCATATCTTATAACACTTGGGTCTCTTTTTGATAGTCGAGCAGAATTTTCAAAAAGATTTAACCACATTAATTTGAAGCCTGATGCTTCAGTGAGTTTGCTTGTGAAATTGGGGGTGGGGGGAATGCAAACAAGAACTCACTTCATTAAACAGGAACAAACTGTACAGAAATTTCACTTACTTACAGAAATGGCTCTTAAGCATGCACAACATAATGTGCTCTGTCTGAGGCAAAACACTGGGAGATGTTAAATCATGAAAGATACCAGGCAGTAACTATGACTCACACATGTATGGCCGTGACAATGTGACTGGGTTTTGAGCACACTGTGTTCCTTTTTGATGATTAAAAGGGACAACCGATTACAGAAATACATTGACCTTAAAATGGGCTTAATTTAATCAGCTGCCTGTTCAACTCGTGCAAATTTGCTGTTAATTTTTTTTCCGCTGACTGTATCAGTTTCAAGAGCGTCATGAATGACAAAAGATCTCTGAGGAGCATTCTTAAATCCTGTTGTTATATCCTTAAAGTGATGATTTTGCAGTTTGAGTGATTGCAATTCTTTTTTTTCCCACTAATATTTTGGTCTAGCTCATTTGACCATATTTTGTGTTTAGGGAATAGAAAAGAACAAGAATGGTCTGCAACAGAAAGCCACTGGTTTTATACAAAGCCATGAACACCTACATTGCCAAATGCTTTTAACAAACAAACATCACCAGACGTTCAAGTGCTCGGAGTGAGTGCTCAAGTTTATGGATGGGTTCTCAAAGCCCGAGATTAGTGTGGTGGCCTCATCTCAGACACAGCAGGACATTTTAGCACTCCTCTGCTAATTGAGACGGTAAAGGCCGTAACAATGACTTTGTAGGGCCGACGTCCCACCCTAGACCATCGTCCGGCTCCAGTCAAGGACACCCGTCGTCGTTGTAAGTGTAGTCTAGGAATTCTAAGAGGCAGGAAAAATCCTTGTATGTCTCCCCAGCGGAGGCAGGAGAGGCACTCTCTGGAGAGACCACATCAGTCTCAAACAGATGCCACGCATTCTTGCATCTCCACCCAATGTTTGTTTTGTCTAATTTCCCCCTTCTTTCCTCAATGCTCTCTGGAGGCGGTTTAAGCCCAATGATGCTAGTTAACTTTGACTGCTGCGAGTGCTTTCGCATTCTTCCCTGAATGAGTTTTGCCGGCATCTGGGTTGTTTGCACTTCTTCTTTGGACAAAGTCTCTCCTGTCATTTTGTCTTTGTGAAACTCTCCCATAATTTTGACTTAATGAAACATTTAACGCTTTTCAAAGCACATGACTTTATTTAGTTTTTTAAGAAAACAATGAATTCATAAAAAATAAATAAAATTAAGAGTCACAAATCAAGGGCAGATCATTGAAGTGTTTCTGTGGTTCAGAGGTACATTTATTTAGAGACTAATTAGGGTGTGTTTCTCAATTTAACATTGAAAACCAGGATGTCTTCTGTTATCAACCTAATAATAGGAATGCATATGGGGAATGTTTGATTAACATAATGGAAAAATGGCCCCCATAATTTATCTTTCTAAGTCCGAGGGAGAGAACCAGATTGGAGCCCGAGGACTCAATCCACCTCAGCATATGCTGCCATTGCGGCTCGCACAGCGTGGAATACCCAAAACCTTGTTCCCATGATATTTATTGAAAAACACTTGACTTTACGAGCTGCATGCTAAACGAAGGCAGCCAGGAAGCCGGGTGGGCGGGTGGGTAGGCGGTGATGGTGGTTGGGCAGGGGTTTGCTCTAGGTGAGGCTGTATATCTTAAGTGAACTAGCTGCTTCACACCTGGAGCAAAGCAGCAGCTTCTCTTTCCATTCCCATATCAGAGACAACATCGACAACAACGCATTGCATTTCTATAGAGCTTTATCAAGAGACCCACAGAGCTGTACAGTGAGAGGGGAACCTCACTAACCACCACAAATGTGTAGAACCCACTACAGAAACGGTTGACTATCTGTATATCATGCCTCCTTGTTGGCCATCTTCTTGCTTTTGTTGGCCTAATATTACTATATTTCTTTCTAATATCCAATGCCAAGTATTTCATTTACTATTGTAGGAATTCATTTTTCATTAGTCTTTCAAGGCGTCATTAAAAATAAGAACTAATACAGAATCATGTCAGTTAAACATTATTTTTTAACGCAGTGATTCGTTTATTTTTGACTGCTGTATTATTATATCACCTGTGAGGTTCGTTTATGCCTATTTTTCCAAGATCTTTCCACCATCATAGCATTTCTTGTATTTTCTATTTTACCTATGCAATCATTCACCATTTGGTATCTGGATATTTCTATTATATATACCCACGGAATGTGATTGGTTCCTAATGGCCAGCATTGATCTAGATGTTGTGCCAGATCAGAGTAGTATTCATCCAGTCAGAGAGAGGTTTGACCTGAGAGGGGACGAAAAGCTCAGCAGGGATATAGATGAGGAGATGTGGAGGGAAACTATGCTTGACCACCGGCCTTCTCTCTCCGTGTCGCTCCATTGGAACTTGACTGGCTGCTCCAAAGGGTTTTTCTGAGTGCCTCACCTATTGGAGATAAGTTAGATGTGTTCTACAGGCTACTGGTTTGTATAGCTAAGGGAGAAAGACATGGGGGAGGGGTGGAATCTATCAGTGAGCATCCTCAAGCTCCCGGGCTAGTATTGACATATCAGATGGGATACTGGCAAAGAAATTGGCCTCATTTGTTTTCCTTGGTCCCCATAATGGCAGATCTCTTTCACGGGGGGCAAAGAATTGACAGGCCTGTGGTCCTTGTGAGCAAACACCCTCCCGATTGCTTTTTATTGGCTTCCTCTTTGCAACGGCACCGGCCTAATGTTTCTCAGGGAGAGGCAACCTCCAAACCTGAAATGATATCCCTGGAAAATATTCATCATTCGGACCGGCCAATTGCTTTTGGTAAATCGTCGGAAAGATGGATTGTCAGGGAGTGGACGGATCTCTCACAATGGGAGACATTAATCACGCCTCCTAGGTTGACTAGGTAGGGAAGAGTAAAGATCTCTGTATCACAATGACTGCAACATCTCCTCAGTCACGTCAACATGGTTTTCTGTTAGTATACGTCAGTGCTGAGGGTCTGTTTGAAGAGCCTTTTAACATGAGATGATTGTTTATAAAAATAGCAGAATTGTTGTACTGACATATTTGCCATACATATTTGACTCCATTTATTCATTTAGAAGACACTTTTCACTGGTCCTATCCTAATTTTATATACCCTTCACAATCTCTTTGGCCTTGAAGAGTGGCTAACTTTCCCCAGTCAGGACAAACTTCCGCTCTGTCAAAATAATCATTGGTGTGCTCTGAGGACAAGTCGCTTGACCATCTTGACTGATTCAACATTTATAGTCGCTGTTTGCACTGACCTACAGTATACGTCAATGCCCATGAACAGAAATTACATGTTACAAAGGGTTTACAAGGAAGGTCATGAACATGGTACATTTATTCTAGTTAGAGTAAGATAATTAATATCTCAACAGCCTCATATTTGCCTTTGTTGATGTGGTTGTAATTGGTTAACACTGATTGTAACCTTATAACGTAGGTATATTAGATTTTGTTTTTGAAGTCCTTTTTATTAGTAGATTGCTGTTATTTAGAGAAAACAATTGCACTGGAGCATCTTTCAAGTGAAAGTAATGTAGCTTAAGAATAATTTTCAACTGGGTGTTTTTCCATCCCTGTAGTTAAGGATGACTTTGAGTGGCCTTTGTAGGTAGACCTCACCCGGCTCTCTATCTGTTCTAGCCAACAAACCCCCCTTCCCCTTTGACCCCTAATAAAGTCAGCTGAATGGGAACGGACCACTGCTGTAAAAAACAGCAAATGTACACTCATAACAACCGGCCTAATCAGTTGCCTAAATTAACAAGTGTAATTAACCCTCGCTGAACTGCCATCATTAGCGAAGACCTGGCTATGACTCAGACCACTCAAGCAAAGGGGCCGGACCCCCATGACTTCATTTAACTATCTGTACACCCGGTCAAATTATGCTGTTAAACAATAACATCATAACAGTTACAACAGTGGTGCCCAATTTTATCGGGTGTGACGATTAAAAAATTACAGATTTGTATGTCTCATTTTATGAAGTTTTTGATTATTTGAAATTGTTCACGGTATTATAACTGTAATCTGCGTGCAGAGATATGAGGCGATGTTTCCAAAAGGTTTCATTTAGTTTCATTACCACTGAGTAGGGGATCAACAAATCAGTCACACTGTGCCAGTAAGCCCCACTGTTTTTGTTCGTATTTAACAAGCACCATTGCACTGTGGAAATGGAGTGATTCAATCAAAAATAATTTGGCAGAGGTCTCTTAACAAATCCAGGCCAAAGTTACAGAGACTTGTAAAACATTGATTAGCGAAGCACTGTCACCCCATATTCACATGCACTTGCAAGTACAGCACACTTGGTTGTTAAAGCTGAAAGGGACAAGACTGAAAGGGACAAGACTCTGTCACAAAAGCAGCTTCTCCACAAGCATCTCTACTTTCATGCGTGAGTACCTCTCTGCTTTGTTTAAGCGTGAGTTTGTTTTTGTGTGTGTGTGTGTGTGTGTGTGTGTGTGTGTGTATGTGTGTGTGTGTGTGTGTGTGTGTGTTTGTGTATCTATGTGCATGTGAGTGTGTGTGGGTGTGTGTATGTGCGTGCGTGTGTGCATGTACAAACATGCATGAAAATGTGGGTGCATGTGTGACAGAGTAAAAGAGAGAAGATGTTAAATATTGAGAGAGACGCAGTGTGTGTGTGTGTGGGGGGGGTTGTGTGTGTGTGTGTGTTTGTGTTTGTGTGTGTGTGTGTGTCGTTCAATGGAGGGTGTGTAGAGTAGAGGGGGTTTCAACAATTTCCTCCACTTAGAAATGAATCTCATCTAATCTCATTTCAGCGTGTCAAAAGCCAGCATGACATGCTGTTCTATTCCGTAACATTTGGTTATTCCGAAGCACTTGACTGCACCTCACGCTGGCCGAAGCCCCCTGGATATTAAGGGACCGCTTGTAACATTTTGTAGATGTGGAGTTGTCAGATTTATTTTAAAGAGAGAGGGTAAATTTTTTTTTTTCAAACACGCTCTAAAATTACTTATCTAAAACAAACCTTTGCATAGCATGGGGTTGTTTGTGTGGAGTAACTTTGACTACTGCTGACATGTGTGATTCCCTTGCACTCTCTTAACTCTGTGCCAATCTGCCTTCTGTTTTGTATTATTTTGTCATTACTTGCAAAATGACACCAGTCAGACTTTAAAAACAGATATAGTAACACTTGGTTAGGCTGCTCACAAAGACTTAACAGATCATATGATAAGATTCAAGTTCAGGATGTAAAATTGTTGACTTAACCAAATCCAACCCCTAACCTTCACCTTAACCATAAATTGTAGTTAACAGGGTGTCAACAGATAGTTTGTTGATAATCACAGCATCTGTGGTCGCCCTATCTAAGTAGAGTGTGACCACAGATACTACTGACAGCAGCATTAGCTAGGAACGAGGTGAGGAGAAATAAAATGCTGCACCGGTCAGGTGTCATGATTCATTATATTTGGAGGCCATTTGCATAATACAAGAGGCATCAAATTAGATTTGCATAATTCCTTTGATTACACTTGTTATTAAATGTGAGTGACATTGATTTACAAAATGGCTGGATATAAGGTTAATAGCCGATGTCACCTTTCCGGGGCCTGGGTGTCTGATCACTCATTGATCCACCTCGTTTCCACTCTCCGGCGGACACAGAGCCGTCACACACCCCTCCACAGGAGGAGACGAGAACATGGCACTCGTAGAGAAACACTGTACAGACAGTAAGGAAACGGTGTAGAGATAGTAAGGAAACACTGCAGATAGTAAGTCAATGGCGTAGTGTCGATAGCACTGTGTGCGTGTCCTATTCATGAAACGGGAGCGAAGAGGTGGAACGAATCATTCATGCGGGCCCACGCTAATATGACTGTAGCACGTAACAGAAATGGCGGTGTCACCTCAACGTGCGGATAGTGAGTGCAAATGAGAGGAGGAGTACACTGTGTAGATCATTACCGTCTCAGCCACAAATGATGTGTTGATTTAGTGTTATTTGACAGGATGTGGGGGCGGAATTATGCTGCTCCCCTAAAAACTAAGAGAAAAATCAATACGACTGTAAAGCTAAGGCGAGCTAGTAAAGGTAAGCGATGGTGAAAGCCGGGTTCTGTCAGCGATGCGTCACCAGCGAGAGTAGCGCGTTGGACTTCCAATTTCAGCTTTTAATTTATTTACCAAATAGTCCAGATGATCTGTGGTTGCGGGGTGCTGTGCTCGCAAGCAATGAGGCCCTTTATTCTGTGATCTAGTCCCCTATTTTCTCCGCAAACTAGTGCTCCATTGTCTCAGCGGTACGGGCAGTAAATCTACTCTCCATCTCCCCTCCGGAAGCAAGACTTTTATTGCGCCGAGACAGAGAGATGGGGTGGTGAAAAGGTGGAGAGGATGGTGGAGATGGGGGTGCGAGTAGAGGATTGGGGGATGTGGGGGGTGTGTGAGTGGAGGTGGGTTTGGCGTATTTTCCAGATAAAGTTGGAGGTTTACTGCTATTTTCGGGCGGTAATGCATTATTCGGTTAAAGCAATGATCAGGTAGTGTTGGATGAATGGGAGACGTTCAGCACCATTACGGTCCGGTACATCAGAGCAGGGCGTTATTACATTATTGCTGCTCTTTAGTAGGAGATTGGGTGTGTGACCGGGTTCTGAATACACTCATCCTGCTCGAGATGGTGCAAATTGCAAATTGGCTCATTGACTTCAATGATAAAATGTAAAAATGGCCTGTAAAGGGAACATAGACTTGGGTTACTCCTTTGCTGTTCGTCAGCGGCGCTGGTGTGACTTGCCCAGAAGCCAATTTTTTATTTTTTTCTCTGTCATTCGTTTATTCTCTCTCTTTTTTTTTTAAAGGCTCTTTGGAATGAAACAGAGCGTAATTTATGCTCTAAGGTATATGGCACTAAAGTGATATCTTACAGGAAATAAACATTGCGAGACCTGTTTTGCCTCTGGTCAGTCGTAACGGCATATAGCAAAGTTTGCACCACAGGGTAAGATGGGATTTCCAAAAGCCATGGAAAACATCAAATTAAACAAACGACCTTTACACCGCTAACACAAGCCCATTTAGTACCAAGATATTTCCCCTAAGTGCTCATTCAGGTCTTATTTTATCACCTTCATAATGGTTTTCCTTACTACCAATTTGGTAAAATTACCAGAGATGTTTTGTCGAATATATACCAAACACCCATTTATTACATTTTTTCCCCTCAACAAATGCAGATGACATAATGTCAAGAACAAGAAAATAGAATTCTAAATCCAATGGCCTCTTAATTCGACCGTGAGGTCACCACAACCAAACAGCATTAACAACATGTGTCGCCTGTCCCAAGGTTTCTGAACGTCATTGCTTTCTTTATTAGGCCAAGACATTCCATTTGGAAAATGGATATGGCTAATGTTATTTCTTACAACCCCTGAGAAAGGCATTAATCCTTGATAATTGCCTGTAAGGGAGGTAGATAAAGACAAACTAATGGTTAGTCTAATCATCAATTTGAAGTTCCAGGGCGAAGATGCCCTACATTTTCACACAGGAAGCCTCTTATTCTAGCATCAGGAGCTGGGGCGTCCTGGTTAAGTATATATTATCTTGTCCTTGGTTGGAAAAACAGTGCAAGAAATCATTAAAGCAAATTAGACTATTAACATTCTAAAGAGCATTTATCTTGTGGATCAATAGCCCTTCGTCTTCTCCAGGGGCTCTGTAGTGTCTTTAGGTCATTATGAGGTAGATTATGAGGCTAGTCTATTTATTACATGCAGATGGACCAATAATTATTGACATCACTGAAACCCATGTTAACCTTGTTTGAGGTGCACATTTGGGTTTTTATTTTTTCTTTGTGCAAAAATGCTGTTTTCTATTTGGACGGCATGAAATGTCATCTGGGACATCTCTGCAGGATGTCTTGAAATTTGCATATTATTTGACATTTTGCCCCTCTTTACTGAGTGAATCAATATGTAGAAAGCACATTGACCAATGTGGTTTCATGTTTTTTATAGTCTGCAAGAGACAAAATAAACATGATCTTATCACCTTGGTTAGGTTTTCCATCGAACCAAGTATACTATTCAATTTATCAGTATATCATATTAAACACAAATGTTTCACCTTGTTGAAGTCTTTCTTCAAGTAACATAAACCTATTTAACGCCTGCTGTATGAAAGGCAGCCGATCTGATAATCTGATGTGCTGAATCCCTCAGATGATGGTCTGAGGCACCTACCCTTTGACAGAATGAAGAAATGATGAACCCCACGTTGCAACCATTATCTGTCTGTTTTGGCCCAAGCCGGTGTGCCATGTTGTTGAATCTCAATGAATTTCCACCACGGGCCTCCCCTAGCCACCCCCCTGCTCTGCTCTGCTCCCACTTTCGCCCCTGATCCAATAATAGCCCTAAATGGGAATAAAATGACTTTCCCCTTTTCACCAGTTGTTATGCTAAAAGCGGCTAACCTTTGAGTGACCGCTGCTGTGCGTATCTGGGTAGGCGTTCGCCGCGCTTTGAATGGGGAAGCGGGGGATCCTTCTGCTCTCCATATGGCTGTATTATCTTGGTAATGCCATACAATGTGACCCCCCCCCCACACACACACACACACACACACACTACCCAAGGAGCCACGGCAGGCACCCCCAACCACCACCACAGCCGTGCGCTCTCCAGGCCTCAGTCACAAAGTAAACTGTTGGGTTCAGCAGGGTGTGTGTGTGTGTGTGCATCTGTGCGTGTGTGTGCATGTGTGTATGTGTGAAAGATGCATTGCTCCAATCCACGTGTCAAGTTCTCTCTCTCTCTCTCTCACACACACACACACACTATCTCTTTTTCTCTCTCTCGCTCTCTCCTTCATACACACACACACACACACACACACACCCACACACACACACACACACACACACACACACACACACACACACACACACACACACCAGCAACTACTGTCAGAGAAGGACCATATAAAGCATCCCCAGATCTGTCCATAATCTCTAGAGAAGAAATGTTCTACATTATTACACATCTATAACACAGTGTGCAGATAACCAGTCACAGCGGAGACAGTTATGTCTTTACACCTGAGATGTGAGAGGTTCGAGAAAACCCCAGGAGTGCCCTAGCTAGTTTAGGGGGTTAAATGTGAGCTATTGTTGTGCTGAAGAGTAGTGACTATCTATCAGGATTATCCAGTTTCAAAAGGATTTAAGGGTAATCCCTTTGGTTAATGATACTCTCTCTTCCCTAGAGTTTTGTCCTTTGCCATTTTGGCAGTTGCCTGCAGTATGGACGTCAACAAATATTTGTCAACATATAATAGCACAGTGGATTTCAGCCAGGTTGTTAAATGCTAAACAGTTAAATGTATTGCACTGAACCATGCTACATGATTGAGAAAAAAGTGAGACTATAGCCATCTCCTTGGCCTTATTTTAAACCAGCCATACTGGAGGTACAGGCATCTCAGACTTACTAAATCAAACCCAGAATAGTGTTTTGTTTTGTTGAATTCTTTTATACTGATTGATTAGGCTGCCTGGGCCGCTGTTCATATAGCATTATGAGGCTCCCTTTATTCACAAGTCATTCTGTGGGGTCCAAGCAAAGCCATACACATCCGTCTCGAGTTCTGCCAAGCAGGCTGCTCACACACAACACACTAAAAAACAAAATAATGTGCCGTGAAAACACTAATTGGCCTTGAGGCCACAAGAGAGTCATCAGGTTTTGTGTGCCTCCTTTTTCATCTGACGCATGCACACACACACACACACACACACACACACACACACACCACAGCAGCTTGGAGATGTGGTTTTAGACATCCCTCCTGAGCTTACCCCCCCCACACACACACATCCACCAAACACACACCATCCTTAGCTCAGCTTCTTTCTTTCATACACACACACATACCACACACAACCCTTTTCCGAGCACCCAGGAAAAAAATCCTGTAAATTGTTGAAATATAGCTCAGGGACTGTGGCTGTCCAGTACTGTGGTATGTGGATACATAGGGGTCATCTGGTCAATGAATATGAAGGCTCTTCTTATTATAACTTTGTCAATGACAAATAACAAACTGTTGGTAAATGAAATGCTACATTGCACCATTTTGTTGAGGACAAGGGACATTTTCAGCATGGCTGCCCATACCACAGCCTCCGAGCTGGCCCTGGAAAACCTGTTTGTTTGACCCGGAGGAGTGAGAATTGACAAAGCAAGCCAGAAGCATTTGTTTCATCTGCTAAGCCAAAGATTGAAAATGATTTCCCAATGCCCCGTCTGAGATTCCCGTGAAGGGGATCATCAATTATTTCCTTATACGTGACACAATATTGTACCTATTTTACTGACCATGGCTTTACGCTTGGGCAGATAGCATCTCTTTTACCAGCCTGTTATTGATGGGCGAAGTGACCACAGTAAACAGAGCCCTGAAGTCTATGGCCTTATTCCCACTCTTTCCCCTGAAAGGAACAGCTCAGTGGAAAATGTGTTTTGCTCTTCTACAAATAATAGCAATACTCCCCCTCTCTTTTCCTCACCACTTGACTTTTGTAGGAGGGCTTCAATTCAAGCCACTACTCACACTACTATGGATTTAGGGTTATGCATATTTTCATACCATCACAACAGTAGAAGATGCTTTTGTATTTTTTTTTTTAATCCTGTGACATAATCCTTTTTTTCTCTCTCTCTTAATTGTGCAGGATTGTTTGAAGCGTTTGACACCAGGAGAGTGTTGTTGTTGAATGGCCAACACACTGTACTTTAAAGTCTTCTTAAGGCTTTACTGATTAATTTTCATTTCGCTGAGAGACGTGTGACTCCACTGAAAGCTAGCTGCTTTTTTTGTGTGCAAATGGAGTTTCAAATTGCCTTTTTTTTAAGCAGCACACGCCAGGGTAATGTCTAGAGGTACCGACACAGCAATCCAGTGGCAATGATTTATGGCGCAGGGCAGCCACAAATTGACTTGTATGCAAGAAATGTAAATGGAACTGGGACACTTGATGGAGAAGCTCATTTCCAGACTTAAATGTTTTAAATTAACCACATACACTCACACAGCACAATGTAAATGGACATTTTTCTTCCAAGCAACTCCTTTTTTTTTTTACCACCCACCTCACACCCCCCCATCAGTACAGGCACTAACATAATCTGCATTATAAGTCAATTCATTATATAAACAGTGATATTGCTCTAGATTTGCAAGGATCAATGGTCTTGATGAAGAGGATTCATTTTGAGAAATAAACCTATAAAATTAGCCCTTCACTGAGGTAAATATTTGAATTGATGTGCGCTGGGTTCTGAGTTTCGCAAGAGGGAACCGATACTGCTCTTAGATAGCCCAAAGGCTCTCATGTTACGAAACACACACACACACACACACACACACACACACACACACACACACACACACAGGCAGTCTAACAAACACGTGAGCCCATAAATCCACCCTCATTCCATACCTAACCATGTAGCTGATTAGGAGTCTTTGCTAGCAGGAATTGCACACATGGTCTACTCCTGCTCAAAACTACTGGTGTTAGTTCTATAATCACATGATAATGTAATGTTTGTCCAGTTCATTAAACCCACACTATTCCCCTCTCACACACCCGCCCTACAAAGATAAAATGATCCAGCCTGAAAGGAGCAAACAGTGCACACACACACACACACACACACACACACACACACACACACACACACACACACACACACACACACACACATACACACACACATACATGCACATGCACTCACACACATACACACATGCACACACACACACACACACACACACACACACACACACACACACACACACACACACACACACACACACACACATACAGGTTATACAATATAAGTACACTCACAGATACACACATGCATAGATATATATGCATGCAAATACAACATACACACACATACTGTAGTCTTCACACACAAGTCCAATGATCCTTTGAAACCTTCGAGCCATTAGGTAGACCATTTTTCTTTTATTTAAAGTAATTTAAATAGTACAACCTTTCTATCATGTCTATTTGCATAATTATACATTAATTATATGCAGTATGCAAATATATATTTATATGAACTGGCCTTTAATTGCAAAGTAAAGTCACAACAAAAGCCCTAATAAGACACAATGACACTGCTCACAGATGTCAGCCAATAAAGCAGGCATTGAATTCTCCTGTCAAATAGCAGTATGAATATGCTATGTGTTTGTTCTCAGCTGTTTCAACACAAGCTGGATATTTAAAGTGGGAGCATTAATTGTTTGTATTGTTGAAGAACAAATGGTTATCCGCTCACACACCAATTGGAGTTGGACCTCTAATTTCCTTGTTTGTTCTGCCTACACTGACAGTGTAGTCTGTCTTTCTTCTTTACTCTATCCAAAGCAATACAAATGAACATTGAATTAGCCATTTATTTATTCTTTCTTATTTTTTTTGTCTCTAATATGAATCTCTACTCCTAAGATTGTCATAAAATCTTAGTCAGGGTCATTCCGCTAATGTGCACAGGAAGAGAACGTCTTAAATAGCTGCACATTTTTGTATTGTATCAATAGGATCAGAGAGCCCCTGATTTTCTCTTTATGTCGCAAACCCTTTGAGTTATGAAGATCTGTCATCTGATCCTGAAGATTCCTTCCTAAAGAAAAGAAACAGAATCACTCAAGTATAGACAATTCATAGAAGCATATAGAAGACATAACCCTATTTAACCCCATAGAAGTGAAAACCCTATAGGATGCATAGGTGTTTATAGCACTAATATGTGGCATGGACAGTTATAACCTGCAGAAATACAAAAACAGAACACTTGCAGTTTGCACTGATCAAAATTTAAATAGAATCATGTTTTTTCTATGTGTCATGTTTTTGATGGCAAGGGAAATACAGTAGTTGCAGTGCATTAAGAACAGAATGGACAAGCATGTCATTTAGTGAAGTGAAATGAATATTAGCTTTAATAGTTTTACTAATATGTGAGGAGAAGTGTTTATTAGGAGTTATTTATGATTTATTAGTCCTTTATTTGATGATGTCTCACATTACACGTCAATCATTATTAGTTGGCCCTTATTAATGAGCTATTCACAACCAAACAGTTAATAAAATCATTACTAGGAGATTATAATAGACATAATGGCTTAAATAATTGTAATGTTCTCTAAAATATAGCATGTACTTCAGACGTAAATAGACCTACTTTACACACTGGCTGTTGCTTCTGGTGCCTTGAGTGAATGTTGCTCCAACAACCCTTGATGCTCAAATAAACCACCTCCAAAGCAGCTCTCATGACACGGCCAGGGGTCAGCAGAACAGGGGGAAACCTTTAAAAGAAAAAAACATGTGGTGGTTGTGTTGCATGGTGGTGGTGGTGGTGGTTGTGTTGCATGGTGGTGGTGGTTGTGGTGGTGGTGTTTGTGTGGTGTTGGTGGTGGTGGTTGTGTTGCATGGTGGTGGTGGTTGTGGTGGTGGTTGTGTGGTGGTGGTGGTGGTGTTTGTGTGGTGTTGGTGGTGGTGGTGGTGGTGTTTGTGTGGTGTTGGTGGTGGTGGTGGTGGTGGTTTGGGTGACTGCGGGGACTGAAAGCATATGAGCCCTGTGCCTTGGGGCCGCAGAAGTGGCCAAAGGGGACTAATTGTTTTCACATAAGAGGGGGTCCCCCCTCCCCGTTCCACAGGGGACAGATTAAGCGTTGTTTCATCAATGCAAAAGCAGTTTGCAAGCTGCTCATTCTATAAGGCTCCCCCGTTTGCCCTTGAGATATCCTTTTGTGGCACTTTTGTTTTTTTCTTCATTGCTATTGATACGGGGTGTCTATTTAAATGCACACTAGGGGGGATTAATTATGAGCCACAATTGAGCCCCCGTGGTTGCAGGCGTTGTGTCAAGGCCAGCGTTCAGCTCAGTTCTGCATTTGGGTATTTAGAATGACACCACTGACATGTTCTCACCCAGTGTATGGACCCTTTCAAGAGAGTTCCATTATCAGCATCATAGTTGGCCCCACAAGACTTCCGTTTTAACATTCCATATGTTATCTTAATGCAGAGGAAGTAGATTGGGGCCCAAATAGAACGTTCAAGCATTGTTTTTGTTTTTATTGTTGAAAGGGTCTATAAGACTCAAGAGGTGACACATGATGATGGGTCATCATGAGGGAGAAGTCTGTGGATGTCTCGCATTAATGACATCAATGACAGGGGACTCCTGAGAAACTGGTATTTTTTGTTAAGAACAATGATTCTGCGTCTTTGTCATCACTTCTCCTCTGGTCTGATTGATACAGACTGTTTTTATTTTACATTTGTTTTATTTGTTTATTTATTTATTTGCTTATTTGTTTTAGCTGGGGGGAGAGTGGTGGGAGAGAAGGGGGTTAGAGGGTGTTTTGAGGGGAAGATACATTTTTTAGTGCTTTAGTGCTTAGATGATACACTTAGTTGCTGAATTTGTCTATTCATACCTTAAGCCAACATTTCCTTCAAAGCTCAAGGTTAGTGCTGTAGGCTATTACTAGGGGTATTTCATTAACACTTTACTTGGATATTCCGCCCACAGTCTTAACAGATAACCTGCTAAGATTCAAGTTCTGTGTACAAAATTGCATTTGAACAATAACCAAACACCACCTTAACCAAATCCAACCCCTAGCCTTAACCTTAACCATAAATTGTAGTTAACGGTTTGTTGTTAACAGTTTGCTAATAATCTGAGCATCTGTAGATAGTCTGTGGGTATCCAAGTGAAGTCTCACCATATTTCCTGTGATTTGCTGGAAGCTGATTTACTAAAAGGTGAGGTTTGTCTATTACTGAACACCGTAGGCACTATTCCTGACATGGGTCCTATCCCCAGTTAATGTTAGTGCAGAAGAAAGGATCTTTCCTGAAATTTGATTAAAAGTCCTCTGGTGCAATTTGACAAGCAAAGACCACCAAGGTAGAGAGATTGCCTAGTCATAGCTATGGGCCCATTGTATCTATGTGATCAGAGAGCCCCAGATTTTCTCTTTATGTCGCAAACCCTTTGAGTTATGAAGATCTGTCATCTGATCCTGAAGATTCCTTCCTAAAGAAAAGAAACAGAATCACTCAAGTATAGACAATTCATAGAAGCATATCGAGGAGATAACCCTATTTAACCCTAAAGAAGTGAAAACCCTATAGGATGCATAGGTGTTTATAGCACTAATATGTGGCATGGACAGTTGTAACCTGCAGAAATACAAAAACAGAACACTTGCAGTTTGCTCTGTTCAAGCCTCACCCATGATCCTTTGCAGCAGGGCGACAAGAACACATTGTACTCCCGCTCCCTCTTTAACTAGTCAGCCAGGGCATGCATGGGTAGCCATGGGCCCGAGATCAGAAGGAAGAGGCTGAATAATGTCTTCCTAGCCTTTCAGGGGGAGGGAGGCACGCTTGGACGATTACAGAGCGCCTTTGATAGGTCAGAGGAAGCCCTATCCTTTTGTCCAGTCGCTCCACATGGAAAAGGTGGACGCAAGAAAGAAGGGGAGCCGCGATGGGCCTTTCAAGACAGATGCTTGTGATGTCTGCACAGCATGACGGAGAAAAACGGCTACTCCCAAACCACTCCTGACCCAAGCAGGTCAGGATATGCATCAGGGGTCTTGCTATTCTCAGCGAAACGCTTCCTTTTGATGACACCATATTGACCTCTCACATCTTAGTTGGAGAGGCGTTTGGGGGTAAAATAAACATTTTGAGTAGGAATGTGATCCTAGGGAGAGAGAATACTGTTGTCAACATCTCTGTAAAAAAACAAAGAGTGGCTCTGCAGTAACAGTGGAATGCTTATGACTATTGGATTTTAAGACATAACACACACACACACACACATACACAAATACACACACAGACATAGACAGTACATGCACACACACTCTCATACTAGCCATATGCATTTAGTCACATGCACATAAACTATCCCCCCTCCAACACACTCTTTCA
Source organism: Alosa alosa (assembly GCF_017589495.1). Taxonomy (NCBI): domain Eukaryota; kingdom Metazoa; phylum Chordata; class Actinopteri; order Clupeiformes; family Clupeidae; genus Alosa; species Alosa alosa. The sequence continues at coordinate 12,895,581 of NC_063210.1, read as the reverse complement.
GTGCAACCAGACACATACATTAACATACACACACAGACATGCACACACACACACACACACACACACACACACACACACACATAGACACACAATTCTGGATAATAGCATTTCATCCTTTGTAATGAGGCCAATATGTTTTCTGCAGTGCTACCATACTGGCAAAAGGCTTTTTCCTTTTTCTCTAGCGGCGCCTGAGGCAGTGCGCGAGACTCTGGGGACCCTGCAGGACTCCAGAGCCTATTTGCTCTGCGGAATCTGTTATTCTCCTCGCAGCGTGCCTGTCACAAGGCCCCCGCACGCCCGCCACCACTGCTGCTGCTGCCGCCTCAACTCGACTCGACGTCCGGCGCTGTATTTAAGCGGAGAGAACAGATGAGCGGCGCTCAGGATTTATAGTCGGACGCATTAGAGGTTAAGCAGCAGCCATTTAAGCTGCCGGTGGAGGGCCCGGTCTTCAGGGAGCTCGTTTGGAGGAGTCTCCTGCCACGCAACACTGCCCCACACAACCCACCGTGGACAAGGGTGGCCAGGGGAGACGGGTGGGGGTGGTGGTGGTGGTGGGGGTTCATATTGAAATATCCTAAAAAATAAACCTCAGGCTCAACAATATCACAATAACAATCTATCTGAATACAGATGTTTGAGCCATGTTTTCATAAACAGAATATTATCCATGAACTGACATGAAAAGCATCAAGCTTTACATGATAATAAGAGTACCTGCTGATTGAACAGAAACAGCAGCGAGCGCACACAATAGGAGCAGCATATGTTTTTTTCACAGCTATAGGAGGCCTCTGTGAAGCTTCAAAGGGCAACAGTGGTGTTTTCCCCCGTGCAGAAGGAGGTCTGACAACTCTAATGAAGGGACTGATGGCTAATGGATCTGCTACGGCTGGCTGGCTCTCAGCTGAGAGGGTATATAGGTCCCCAAACTAAAGACAATCAGCCACTTGCTCAAAAGTAAACAGATAGCCCACGGAACTATCAGGAACAGCGCAACGGCGGAGCCCAACCTTGATCAATAACATAATTTTAATCTGCAAGTGGAACAAAACGTGTAATTGCAGAGGGAAGGGGACGGGGGAAAACGGCACACGACGCAGACATTTGTTAGGGTGATTTCTCATAAACATAAAAGCGGTTTGCAATAATATAATCAATGGTGCAACGCGACCCACCACACTGATGAAAGCACATCATTACGGATTATTTTCCTTGAGTAATGGGACTACACCAGAGCAGATAATGAGATTCAATAACATATTTACTGCATTTTTAGTTAGTAAATAAATAAATAAATAAATAAATATCCAAACAATGAGGAAAATGGAAGCTAGGCTGAGTAGCTGTGAAATGTCAATACAATTTTTACTCGGCCTTTATCTATACAAAAGTACAACATGATGTGGAACTGCATTTGTGCGCTTTTCTAAGCACAATGGACCCCATCAAAGAAAAAAAAAAAGCAAGTTGACTTCCACGCACCTTAAAAGCAAAGCACCAAGTTACTATATAATGAACTAATCATCCTGCCTATGAAATGGGTTCTTTCCTGAACTCTTTGATATGATAATCAGGCCTAATCAGGGTCCAGTCAGCTTGTGGTGAACATACAGTTAGCCTAAAAGTGCTTTCCATCCACGCGGACCTGTAATGGCTTCGCCCGAGGTCTGAGGATGGTGCGTCCTGCTGCTCTCTAGTAATAGCATCCGCTCATTTCCAGGCTCCTCTTCTTAATATCCTGTAAATACCCCAGAAATAAACACCATCATGATCGTCTCTCTCTCCGATTTCTGCCATTCCCTAATTCCCAGGAGATGAACATTAAGCAAGACGTACAATAGGCGGTGGTTTTGGTAACGATAAAAGCACACACCATTCGGAGAAGGTTATTAGTGGGATCCTGGGGGAAAGTCCTATTAGCAATAAATGTCTGTAAGTGACAGAGATTGTCCTAAGCGCTAACACGATGGGGGGCATGCTTTAACTCTAATTCAAGCCGGGATGGAATCGCCCTGCTAAGAACTCATCAGCCTTATTGCTGCTGCTTGTTTTCTTTTTTTTTTTTTTTTGGGTTGCCACTTTCACTGTTGTCCATGTGGGTCCTGTTGAGTTGCGCAGGGGCAGAGATTTCTTTTTTTTCTTTTATGCCTTGTGTTGTTTTTTTCCCCCCCCTCTCCTTCTCTTCCTGTCATCATTGTCTCAGCTTAAAAGCACGGTCTCGGTCCAAAAGCACAGCTTGGTGTGGTCGTTGGGAGGGTGGAGGGAGGCCTCAGTGGGAGGTTTCAGGAGGAACAAGGACCGCAACTGCTTTTTTCTTCTTCTTTTTTTTTTGTTTCTTTCTTTTTTTTGCTGAATTCTAATTCCAGAATGCTGGGGTTTAGAACAGAGAAGCCAAACTGTTTCAAAGCTGTGATTACAGAAAACACAGTGTCTGTCTGACTAAACTGGCATACTGCTGCCTTTTTTTTTCATTATGCGATAATCCAACATTTGCTCATCATGTAGTGAAAAGTATGAGGGTGGAAATGGCCATTTAGGGCGGGTTTTAGATTCCAGGATACCATACTCCAGGAGTTGAAATAGTCTGTTAAGATGCCTAACCACATCGCCCTAAACTCTTTTTTGCCCACCTGCAAATTCAATTAAACACCTTGATACTAGAAGTACAGATAATGATATTAGTCATAAATGGCATGTAAATGTTATATTGATGGCATGTAATATGATCAATCCTAAAAAAAAACCTCAAAAGCCAGAGAAGGAAAGAATATCAGTTATATAAGTAATTCTATCCATCCTCACAAAAAATATGACATGTCTTGTCAAAACTTACAGAAGTAAACATACAGTAGAGCTTCTTTTCTGCCACACTCTCAAAACTTTTACTCTCCTCACGTGCATCGGCCAGATATCTGCCACGCATTGCTACCCTCATTCAGATTAATTGATTTCCAGCAGGTCACCTGAAGCTCTGAGGCCTCACTAAGTCAGACAGGGGCCCGCAAGCAAACTGACGAAGCTTTCATCAATAAAGTGCCCTTGTATACATCTTCCGAGATATGCAGTCAATTGAAACCCTCTAGAATGTCAGGTCGGAAGGAAAAAGAAGAAGAAGAAGAAGTAGAAAAACGCCCATAGCTCGAGCTCGAATGAAATTGTTGTACATAGTCAGTGGGGCCTGACCGACAAAATGGAGTGCAAATGTTAAATACTTCGGAGATGTAAAGTACAAACACATTAGAGGTGGGTATTAGCCTATAAACACAATGAAACAGAAAATTCTACCATTGGCACGGTTGACCCTACAGACACGATTTTCGAGGCGGCAGAGAAGTTAAATGCTCGGGGAAATACACAGCAGAGAATACTGCAATTTAAAAAGAGCAAAAGCAAACAATGAGGCGCTGGTAGACCTGAAAGCGTCCAGTGAAACAGCTGTCTCTCTCAAGGAAACGCCTCAGTCCATTTACAATGAAGTCTGAAATGTGCTCTTTAAATCATTAATAATAACACTGACTATTGTACTTATTATTGTACTTAAATCCACATACTAATGTACACTCTATGGAAGAGATAATGGCTATTGTAATGAATAGCTTTTAAAAAATAATTTGCTGTATTGCTGTCATTAGCGTTTCTGTTTTTTTCTTTTTTTTTAATGTAGTGCATGTAGACAACACCCACACCAACCTACTTTTTTTAATCAAACATAATCTCACAATAGTTTTGCCTTGGAAGTTATCATCCTTCACTATCCAGAAGCTCAGAGACTTTCTAAGAGACTCTCTCTCTCTCTCTCTTTCTTTCTTTCTTGCTTTCTCTCTATCTCTCACATGTTGGGGAGCTATTAACAAATGCTCACTTGATGTGAAGGTAACTTTGTTACTCATGCCCTTTAATGCCGCTTTATTAATGATGCCTAGAGTCTTTGGAGGAGCATAAAGTGCACTACATACTGATTTGTTGCTTCTCTGCAGCACTTTTCCTGTTAATGAATTTTTAATATCCTTAATGACAGCAGAAGAATGATGTAATTAAGGGGGGAAGTTGGGGAAACGCTGACTTGGACTCTTTCTCGAGACTTATTTTAATAATAATTTGATTTAAATGAACTTATTATCACAATGAACAAATTGCCTTTGAGGGAGCCTCTTTCTCCTCACCATGCTTGAATACCACCTTTATTTTTAGAATTTTTGCAGGAGAATGTATAAACGCAAAGGCGAAGAGGAGACTTCACAAAACTCACATTAAGGCACATGATGGGGGCATGAACGTCAGCAAGACACTTTGTATTCTCCTCATGAGCCCTAGATGTGTTTGGGTCTCTTCTGTTTATAGCTCTGAGCTATGTTGCTAGTGTTTGAGAAGTTGGGCTTCTGCTGTGGAGAAAGGCACTTGTAATTAATGCACTCCAAATAAAGTTGTCCTTGAGAGTGTGCAGGGGGGTGTGTGTGTGTGTGTGTGTGTGTGTGTGTTGGGAGGCGGAGGGGGGGAGGTGAAGTGCCCTGAATAAAGGCGCACAAAAAAAAACATTGAAATGGTCAGTAGTCTGGCCTTGACCATCACATTGCTGGCCAGTGACCTGTGACTTACCAGTCTCTCTATGGGCATTCTCTGCCACTCTATCTGTGTGTGTTAGAGGCATTGTTAGGACTTTCTGCTATCTGCTATCTGTGTGTACTGTCTGTTTGATCAGGTGTGTGTGACCATTTTTATTTTTCCAAATAATAAAACTTGCCTTGCTGTAGTGTAGAAAAATAGCACGTCCATCACTGTCCTGTCCCAAATAAATAAAGTATTGTCACACTCAAACCACTGACCAATATATGTACCTCTCTCTCTCTCTCTCTCTCTCTCTCTCTCTCTCTCTCTCTCTCTCTCTCTCTCTCTTTTCTCTCTCAAACACACACACACACACACACAAAACAGGGCAGGTCCTGTTTTAAGAAAAAAAAAAACTCTTGACAAAGCAGAGAATATTATTTAAAGGGAGAATTAAGAGTGTGTCCTCCCTGTAATTTACCTACTGGACCTTACCCACCGCTGGAGTGTGAATCAATTTGTAAAGGATAGTTAAATCTCTATAACAACCTCCCCGTCTTCACACATGACTCTCCAACATCAGCCATTAAAAAATGAGAGCCCCCAAAAAAAAAAAAAAAAAAAAAAATCACTTCCAATGTATCTTCTTTTCTGATAAAACTGTAAATGCTTATTGCTTCTCAACCCCTGTTGTATGGACTCGGTAAAGTCCTTGTAGAAAAACAACATACACGCATATAAATTAAATAAATAAGTTATATAAAAGAAACACCAAAAATAAAACAAAGTGAGATCATTCGATGCAAGCACATTAAGAAGCTGGATATCCCTTGGCAAAATGTTTTATCATATCCAGTGAAGGGGGAGCTTCTATTTTATTGATTTAAAAAAATCCTGCAGGCACTAAAAGGAACAGGCAATGATTAATGCCCCTCTCAGAGAAAGAAATTATATGGAATAAATTAAACTACTGCGGCAGCAAATTGAAAAATAAGGATGTAAATGAGGTCTGAATACTTAATATCTTATAAAGAAAAATAGTCAATGAGGCCCAAAAAATGATGAGGAATTGCCAAAGAAACACAATATTAATTCTAATGACCAGGGCTACAGTTTCTGTACTGTCAGAATTTACCTGTCACAGTTAATTTTTCTCACTTGAGACAAAACATGGGGACAGCAAAGTGTAGAGAATGAAATAGCCAACCTGTTAATTTCATGTGAGGAGTCACAGATTGTAACACGTGAAACATATACATTTATTCACTACACTTTAGTCCTCTTGATCTTACCTGGAAATCCCCTATGGAGTATTGATTTTCAGCTTTGGCTTTTATTTTTTAATGACAACCCTTGATGATGCTAATTTCAAAAAAGAATAAAATAATGATGTATGCACTTTTGTAACCTATGCATAAGAATAACTTAGTTGATAAACAACACATTTCACAGTTTCCTTGAAAAAAAAAATGGTGCAATAGAATCTGTGCTTTTATTTATAACATGTATACTGTATATAAAGTACTATACAGTCTATGAGAGCGCTTACGAAGGAATGTTATTAAACATTTATAGAGTGTTCCTTTTTGAAATGGGATAGGACTGTTATCTACTTGACATTTTCATGTTTAATATTAGCTACATTAGGACTTAGTTATTGTCACTCTGCAGCCAAGTTATTTGATAGAAAATGACGAAGCTGGGGACGCAAAGTGGTGAGGCACAAACAGATGATAGTGCGTTGTGCCCCCATCAGTCTCCCAGCCAGAGGAGGGGAGCATGTCTGCTCATTAAGGCAAATGATTTCTGATGTGAACGATTCATAATGTGATGAAGTTTATTCCTCTTTCTGCCACCCCGAAAAGGTCAAGCTATTCAAATATGGCGTCAATATGTCATGCCAGGCGTCATTAGAACCAGGCGCCCTATTTGTCAAATGCCTCCCAGTCTTTTTGTCCTGGAGTGGTCCTGCCAACATATAAAAAACCTTAAAAAAAACACTAGACTGAGCTAGGAGATGGATTTCATAGTGGCTACAGCACAAATTTTCAATTTGTTTTGTTGTTTGTAAGTGAGTGACAGTTAGATTTTCATTCTGAATTTGATAATCTAGAAAGGATTTGTTTAGTGTTCAACATCTGATGTATATGTACATATCATGCATCTAATTGCCAGTAGCTACGATATTTCTTTAAGATGTGGTGTGTGACAGTCATCATTGTCATTTATATGAACCTGTGGCCTGCCTGGTGGCAACACTGACAGACCATGGAAACCGAAATGGCACAGTGGTTTCATTCCGTTTCAGTTTATACACACTAGCTGCCCCAGCCAGAATCCCATCTGTCTCAAATCCCAAAACATCCTCCCAAAATCTGTTATCGTACACTTTTAATTTCGGGGGCCCAGTCTGACATCCCAAAAAAGAGCCTTCACTCAGAGTGGGTTGTAGGAAAGGGGAGATGCGTGGGTGTGTGGGTGGGTGGTTTAAAGGGGGCAGGGAGTGTCATACGGGGAGGGGTTGGGGGTTAGACAGTGCACCCCATAACTCCAGCCGACTGGCGGAGGGGGTCCTGCATTAAATGCTGCTCCCTCGCTCGGAACCTTTAATTATAAGTCCTCAGTATCAGTTACAACAGCCCTGCACAGATGCTAAGAACCTTTCCCAGCTTGGCTAGCCTACCTTACTTAATCTCGCCGCAAGAGAAGGGCAAGGCGCCGGCGACAAATCAAGCGACGGCGAACTTTGCTAATCTCAAACAACACGCAGAGGTTCCGTGAGGATAGCCAGATGATGAATTGATGTCAGTTTTTTTTTTTTTTTTTTTTTTTATTGGGGTTGGGGGGCATTTTCTTGATACATATTTCTCCCTCTTTCCCTCTGTCGTCATATTTACGACTCTATGTTTTTGTCTGCAATGCAGCATAACATGAGGTCTAAAGTCGCAATAAAAGCTAGTGAGGAATAAAATCAAATGCGAAGTGCTGGATCTCCTCACTGAAGGGACCTGTTTAGCATCTAGGGAGATGTGCCCCTTAGTCAAAGGCTCCGTAAATCAGGACGCCTTTCAGCCTCTTTGTTTATATCTTTCTCTTTTGCATCTGCCACGCAAGAATGTGAGCCCCCTGTATCACCCAATCTCTGGTATGGGTCATAAAATGACTAGATGGGATGTATGTGGACATCTCCGGCTATGCCTCGCTGTTTGGTGCGGGGTGCCACTCTGACTTGATGGGAAGACAGTTTAGGGGAAAGCTGTTCATGCTACAAGCGTCATTGCTTTCACTGACGCCTATTTGAGTGGAACGCAGCCATTGAAAGATAGCTAATCAATATAGCGATGGGGCTGTACACTTTCGTGCCGTATACGAAATACACCCCCACGATTTTTCATTATTTTTTCTCTCTCTATGGTCGTATGTCATGGCCTTTGCAGTGAGTTGCGTCGAAGCCTATGTAGTTGTATGTAGCGTTACCTTAGATGCAGCATGCAGAAAAGAAAAGAAAAAAAATGTTGCTAAGACTATGTTGAGGATGCTTTTGTTAAACAGTAAATAACAGTGATTTTGCAGAGTCCAGCACTTTCTCACATTGAAGTATTTCTAAAAAATAATTCAAAATTCACTGCCCTTCACCATACGGATATCCCCTAGATTGGACCCTCATCACTGGAAATAGCTCTGGATACAGAGCTCAAAGATCGAAGAAAAGATTTTTTGTGTAGTGACCATCACATCTCAGTGACCTTCACTTTCTTGCCCACTGTAAACACAGTCACAAATAGCAGTCAAGCACATTCATATGGTACAGGAACAATGTTAAAAGAGAACTCACAAAACACTCTGTCTGGTTGGAGTTTCTGCTCCGTATAAACAGCTAAACTATAGTCTCATTCCGGGGTCTATTGAAGACCAAAACAATTACTTTGTTCAAAATGGACAAAGGTGTCTGTGGACACCTTTCAGTAAAAATCCGCTCAGTAGCGCGCTTAACAGCTAGGTCTCTGCACTGCTTAATAACTGAGAAATGGGACTGATTTGCTCATTGCTCTGTGTATTGTCCTGTACCAGGCAAGTATTTCTTTCTCAAGTGGCGGAGGAGTGTTACCCTCGGGCCATGGAACTGTGTATATTTAATTGCAGTGGAGTTGATGCCATTTCAGTGGTACATATATAGTGTTTTTCTTTGTTGATAAGCAAATGCAAAAGCTGATCATTTACTTCAACATTTTGGGATAACAGTTAAAGGCAATTGCACTGAGATTGTACCTTGAACACCTAATACATAATAGATGCTTACTCGCTTGCCCTATCAGGCAGGAGCTGCTGTTTACTAAACTTTTTTTTGAATCTTTGTTGTTAGTGTAAGACATCTAATGGCTCACTCATGCTCAGTGGTGCCAATGACCTTGTGCCTATGGACCCTTTCAAGAGAGTTCCATTATCAGCATCATAGTTGGCCCCACAAGGCTTCCTTTTTAACATTCCATATGTTATCTTAATGCAGAGGAAGTAGATTGGGGCCCAAATAGAATGTTCAAGCATTGTTTTTGTTTACCTTGTTGAAAGGGTCCATTCTCTGCGCTCATTACATCCGTCTCTTGCACATACGAATGAAACAGAGCGACAAACCTATGTTTGTATGGCAAGAGTGTATAATAAATCAGGCTTAACAGTGCTGGTCAGTACTGTGCATTCATCAGCTTGTGTGTATTAACACATTTGCTCAGTTTGACGTGCTTTGACGTTATATTCTTGTTTTTATCGTCACAGAGAGACAACAAGTTGACAAAAAGTTGCTGGTTAATGGTTGTTTTAATAAAGATATAAGTAGTATTTTACTATGTATTTTTCTATATATATATATATTAGTAAATAGTAAAACATACTAAATTGATTTATTTTACATACTGAGTTTTAAGGGTCAATCTTAAGCACTCACTTCATTCACTGATTAGTTAGCTGAAAGCATTAGCAACTCTCATTGTGTCACTTTAAAAGCCTGTAAATTAAGTCTTTGAACCATACAAGCCTAGTTACCTTCCCAAAGCACGTTAATACAACATGGCTCAGACAATGTAATATTTCCTACTCATTTTCATGGTCACCAGTGTTTATAAATGTTATGACATTAATAATAAATAAAAATATTGTTAATTGGGTGTAAAGCCTGACAATATAAGTTGGCGTTATTTTTTTATGACCAGCTGGCTGCGGCATCAAATAAAATGATTGATTGATTACCTTATTTGTTAGGGAATGAGAAC
>NC_063210.1:12713263-12880763 GCF_017589495.1 Alosa alosa | reverse complement strand
TAATCGATCATCTTGTCAGGGCGATTTTTTTTTCTCTCCCTGCCTCTTCAAAGTGAGATTCTTTTTTTTTTCAATTAAACTTGTTGCTGAAAGAGGGAGAAAAAGGGGAAAATGTCTTTAGGTTTTTTTTTTTTTTTGAAGGTACATTTTGCCATGTTAGTTTTAACCCCCCCCCCCCCTCACACCCCCCCCTCCCCCGCCTGCCCCACTATCCTGAAGTAATTTCCCTTGGTTCTCCAAGAACAAGCCCAGGAGATATCATGGCTCACGGGCCATTTTATGCGTGAAAGCTGCTCTGTCCAGGACATCAGCTGGTAGGTGACACACACACACACGCGTACACACACACACACGCACTACATGCCTGGTGTGGTCATTTCAAAAGCACCCCCACCCTCACCCCCTCCTGTCGCCTCATCACGAATATCCCATCAGGTGACACCAGTGCCACCAACCACCTTTACATGCCTTGAATGGCACTTTGTCTTTTCCGTCATTTACTTGACGTTTCATAAAAACGGCGCTCTTCCCTCTCCATATAAAAAAAAAGCAGGTTTGTGAGGCCTTGGCAGTCGGCACTGACCCGGCAGTAATGACTGCAGGCGAGTCTCTAGCAGGTGAGCGAGGCACCTCCGGGACTCTCTGGGGCTCGCATCTCTGGAAGCCTCATTCGCTTTGACACAGTCAGTCCTTAAACAGCGGAGAGTCCCAACACCGTCACCACTGCCGCCGCCGCCACCACCACCGCCGCCGAGAGCGAGCAAGCGAGCCACTAAAAGACATGGAATATCTCCGCATATAAAAGCCATTCATCGGTTACATTTTGGAAGGTTACCACCTGTCAGGTTCCATTTCTTTTAAAGAGGGGGTTGGGTGGGGGGAGGTAGCGCACAGTCACTTGAGGGGAATGAGAGTGCCTGTGTGGTGTTGTGAAGGCAAGGGAGGCGGTGTGTGTGTGTGTGTGTGTGTGTGTGTGTGTGTGTGTGTGTGTGTGTGTGTGTGTGTGTGTGTGTGTGTGTGTGTGTGTGTGTGTGTGTGTGTGTGTGTGTGTGTGTGTGTGTGTGTGTGTGAGTGTGTGTGTGTGTGTGTGTGTGTGTGTGTGTGTGTGTTGAGTGGTGTGAGACAGCACACAGTCACTTGAGGTAATAAAAGTGCCTGTGTGTTGTTATGAAGGCAGGAAGGTGATATGTGCGTGCTTGTGTGTGTGTTTGTGTGTGTGTGTGTTGGGTGGTGTTTCTCCAGTGTCTTTAGCTGACAGTGACAGAGGCTGTGTGTCCAGCGGCAGTGGCGGCGGCAGGGCCGGGGTGGGAGGGACAACCCCCTTTGTCCCTGGCTCTAATTTATTTATGTGGCTAATCTTCGGGGGGTGTGAGGGGCCACTCTCCTGGGTGGGTCACGTAACAGTGGAAAGAAAAAACCCTGGGAAGACGAGTGACCTCATGGAGACTCATGGAGTCAGGGGTCGCTCTCTTTTCTTTCTTTCTTTCGAAAAATACAAAAATGATTTTACAGTGTGCCAGTGAGTGTGTGTGTGTGTGTGTGTGTGTGTGTGTGTGTGTGTGTGTGTGTGTGTGTGTGTGTGTGTGTGTGTGTGTGTGTGTGTGTGTGTGTGTGTGTGTGTTGGTACACACACACACACACACACATACGTACATAGTGTTCTGTGGAAGTCAGTTTTCTTAAAACTACAGAACTACTACAGAATTGCTTGTATAAATTATTATAATATTAATTCTAAAAGCACACAACAATTCTTAGGTGTTAATTTGTGTTAGTTTTGTAGCTAAACCAGTTTAAAATCACTCTCAATCGCCACATGCCACTGGTATGTACACAATATCCATGTTCCTCCCAACAGCCATCTACAAGACCACATGAACAGCAATACGCTCGTGTCACACTGTATTTGGTGTTGGTTGCCTCTGAAGGCTTCCTGGGTGTCATCCTTGAGCCTCTCGTTCATCTCTTACCAGCGCATTTATCTGGACAGGGATGCCATGGCAGCAAAGCGAGGAAGTGGTGCGCGAGACAGAGAGTTGATTAGCGGGGAGCCGCACCGGCGTATCGCCTGATGACATATGATTGACTCGGAACAATATCCGAGGTGATCAGGACAAAGTACCGGCCATTTCGAAAAGCTCCTGTAAGGAGGAGGGGGAAAAAATCTCATTCTAATTAAGGCCAATCATCACGTTCCAAATAAAATGGCTTTCTGTGGCATTTCAGGCCCGTTGGTTAATACTACTTCACTCCCCATCCCTCTCCCTCTCCCTCTTTTTCTTTTTCTCTCTTGCTCTCTCTCTCTCCCCCTTTTCTCTCTTTTTCTTTCTCTCTCTTGCTCTCTCTCTCCCCATTTCCCTCTTTTTCTTTTTCTCTCTTGCTCTCTCTCTCTCTCTCTCTCCCCTTTCCCTCTTTTTCTTTCTCCCCCTTTCTCTCCCTCCTCTCTCTCTCTCTCTCTCTCGCTCTCGCTCTCTCTCGTTCTCCCTCTGACTCTGATTGATGTAACAAAACGAATAAAGAAAATGATTAAAGTGATAACAAAGGCATAAAATTTAAATTACAGAGGCACCACATCTGGGATCGGTATGCCACTGCACTGCCATTTTCAACCCCCCACCACCCTCAGCTTTGGCACTCCATTCTTTCTGCATGAAGGACAGTGGCAAACAGAGAGAGAGAGAGAGACAGAGAGAGAGAAGGATTGAGAGCAAAGGAGGGGGGAATGGATGTAACATTAAAAGGTAGAGAGCGAGAACGCAAATAGGCCTTCAGCTTTAGTGTTATTAATGACTCCTCAAAAATCTCTCGACTTTTCCAATCTCTCCGAGAGGCGCTTGACGGAGCCCGCCGATGAAGCTGACCTTCAGAATGTTCTTTGGTCTTTAGTTAAGAAATTCTCTCGCCATTATTGCATCATTAAGGAAACAAGGATAAAATTACTCCATGTTTAATGACCTATAGGATCCCCCACCAAAATTTGCTTCAGATCTAATAAAACTGAGCTTAGCACAGACAAATGAATTATGAGGACTGTTATCCAGGGCATTAAAAAGTGGAAAATAGATTCTCAAGAGCTCGGAAGGGCTGGACTTTTTGAATCAGATGGCAGAATGGAATTTTCTGGACAATAAATTCTACCATGTCTCAATCTAATTTCTTTTCGCTGTGAAATTCGTGGGGTATGATTGACTAGCCAGGGACTCAATAGGCTTGAAAAATCTACTGTCAACTGTTATGTCTCCCTACGCCAGTTCCAACCAAGTAAATAAATAAATACATTTACACCCACTGTGCATCGAATTAAATAAACCCCTTCAAAGAATAATTACCTTGTGTACTGTATGTGTGCAACAAGCAAATATGAATGAGAAGAATCTGTGTTATTCAGGGGTGATCATTTACTGTGAAAATCTGGATAGGACTGAAATGTGTTCCGTCTCTTCCACCAACATGGGGCCCAGATCACCCTGTGCCAGGGCTGGTAATTAGTACACCATGTCACGGGGTAGATAAAATGGGCAAAGGGCCGTTTGTGTAGACAAGTGTGACGTATGAAGCCGCAGACAAGTGCAGTGTTTCTGTGCCAGAGCCGGAGCCAGGCCTGCCCCTGCAAATAGCTAGATTTGTCTCATAATGGGATTCAATCAGCACGTTTAGCTGCTTGCGTCCTGTGCATTACTAGCGCTCTCAATCAACAGGATGTGCTTGAATCCCTCCCACCCTCCATGCAATGCTAGACGAGATAGTATCAAAACAGAAAAACAGCAATGTGGGTTTTCGATCAAACAACACAAACGAGTATGTGGAGAGTGCGTTAGCAGAGGAGCTGGACTGAGGTGTGTGTGTGTGTGTGTGTGTGTGTGTTTGTTTCTGTGTATGTGGTTTTTAGGCGGAGGCATGGTCTCCCTTTAAACTTTAATCTTTCCTATTAATTCCCTGCAACTGGAGAATGTACGAGGGTTAATGTTCCATGAACATGTTGCTCACTCCGCAATCTCTTCAAGCTAATTACATTCAGGTGCTAAATGGAGGGAAATTGCCATCCATTTGGACGAGGAAAAAATCTCACCTCCCGCTCCCTGGTGAAATATTTTTTGCCTCCTTCTCTCTCTCTCTCCCTCTCTCCCCCCCTTTCCCTCTTTCTCTCCATCTCTTTTTTTTTTTACGATGCTTTAAAAAAACGAAGAGAGAACATCCAAACCTCCTCAGAGGTAAAGGGATTTTCATACACCTCCACCACTTTTGTTTTCGTGTGTGTGTGTGTGTGTTTGTGTGTGTGTGTGTGTGTGTGTGTGTGTGTGTGTGTGTGTGTGTGCTTAAACATGTATGTTTGTAGGTACATATTCTTGTGTGTGTGTCTGTGTGTACACTTACATGTTTGTGTGTGAGTGTGTGTGTGTGTGTTTGTGTGCATGTGCATGCATGTGTGTATGTGTGTGTGCATGTGCATGCATGTGTGTATGTGTGTGCCTATGTATGTGTGTGTGCTTCTGTGTGTGTGTGTGTGTGTGTGTGTGTGTATACACGCGCATGCATGCATGTGTGTGTGTGAGACCACCTGAAACTCGACCCCCCACCCAGCTCGCTCTCATGCCTCTCAGCTCACCTTCAGAGGTCAAGAGGAGGCCAGCAGGTGCACCTCCTGACGGAGGGGGGTGGAGGTGGCGGGGAGTGGGGGGGTGCAGAACAGATGCTTGATTGGCATGAATCATCCAAATTGCCCATTAAAAACTTATGATGTGAACGGATAGGACTCCAGTTACTGAGAGAATTTTTAATAACTGTTTTGACGGGATAAACAGAGGAGAGATCTTTAAAAAAAAAAGAGAAATAGAAGGAGGAGGGAAAAAAAGACGTAATTTTTAATTAGATGAAAATGGTTATACTTCAAGGCCCGCTGCAGCCCTTATGGGCGAATATCAAATAACCTTTTCTGTCAATGTTGTCTGCTTTATGAGTACTTTGGCTTGCAATGTTGTCATGGAAGGAGACGTTTAATGTGGCATAATAATTTAAGCGGTACAGGTTTGCACTGATGAGGCAGAGTAGATGATGATTAAATCTAAACACTACGTTTCTATGGACATGTGGTACTGTTGTAACATCAGTTATCAATTACTTTGCAATGTGATATTGATTCTTTCCTATGAGGGATTGGCACTCTCTTTGGGCAGTGACAAAAATATACACTGTAAACAGTGAACAGTGCTGATGCATTTTAATAATAAAATACGTCTTTCACTTAATACACAGAATTATTATTATTTACATAATGTTTTATCTCTGATGTACAAATCAATCCTATTGGTCCCATTGGGACAGCAGAACTGAGGCTGAGTTTAAAATGTTGATGCACTTCACCACCAGATTATTCAGCAGGATGTGCGCTCAACACTGTTGATTAAAATTACTTTTGATTTTTATAACACTTTTATCACCACATTGTGTGTGGTGAGTAGTTGTGACGGAGGTTGTGTGTGTGTGTGTGTGTGTGTGTGTGCGTGTGTGTGTGTGTGTGTGTGTGTGTGTGTGTGTGTGTGTGTGTGTGTGTGTGTGTGTGTGTGCCTGTGTGTGTGTGTGTGTGTTTGTGTGCGTGGTAGTGGTAGTGGGGTTCACTTGGTCACTTGGGTGGGGGACTGATAGCAGTCAGACTCCTTCCTTGAAGAACAATGAAGCCATTTTGGATTTTTTTTTGGTCAGGAAATCCAATCCCCACCATTCACCTCCTCTTGCTCCATATGATATGCAGCCGGAGCTGAAAGAGGAAGGGAAGCTTCAGCAGGCCATTTTTATCAGGAAGGAGTCAGCAGAGATGCATCACGGCGAGGTGAGGTGAGGGGAGTTTAAAAAGCCAGCTGGAATGGGTGGGCCCCCATCATCGTGATCACTCACCTTCAACCCAGATTTGTAGTCATTATCCTGACCAGCATTTGAAGATCAAAAACAAGGACAGCGAGAGTGATGAGCAGGACCGAGAGAGAGAGAGGAGAGAGAGAGAGAGAGGAGAGAGAGGGATGGAGGGAGGGAATGGAGAAGGGAAAGAGAGAGGGAAGGAAGGGACAAAGAGAGAGGTGGAGTGAGCCAGTCCCAGGCGGCGTCATGTAGCCCCCCCGTCATCACCACTCCACCCCCCAATTTTAGGTTTGGGGTGCGGTATGTACATAGATGGCTGCGTTGGGGATGGGTGGGGATTGGGTGGATGGGGACGGGTGTGGTGGGGGGTGGTGTTTGGGGTGCTGGGGGGGTGGATGAGACCGATAGTGCCTTAAAACCAACCAAGCTGCAAAAGTAATGAATATTAAATTCACGGAGGGGTGTGGGAGGGGTGGAGTAAATAGCTAGGCCCAAGTGCGGCATCGCTGCATTATACTTTCAGATTTGTCATCAGAGTCGTTCCGCCGTTGCGAGGGAACAACAAGGCGAATCGCTCTTGAGTTCCTCTCGGCCAATCGGGGGAGCCTTACTAAATATACACAGCAGTGAGCCAATCGCGTGCACGCAAACACTATCGAGAGTGTAGCTCCTGACCCCTGTCTTTCTATTAGCGACGTGATTCGCTGCATACACGGCTACTACTGTCTAATCCAGGTGTGTGTGTGGTTTCTTGCCGCCCCAGGAATGTATAATAAATAAGTGGCACGGATTTAACTGGAGTGGGTGGGGATGGGGGGTGTGGGATGCTAGGCTGCTGCAAATTGAATCTTGTGCCAAGCATCGGGTTTACACTTCCGTTATGCCTCCCTTCATAAAGTGCTTATAATCAGTGCTCACTGTGACGGAGTGTGATCACCGCGGGGCAAACTCCACCAGAGCTCGATGAGCACACCTGGCTCTCACCTGCCTGCCTCTGCTTTGGATTTATCGTCATCCTGTCATCCTGTCATCCTGTCGTCCTCGTGCACAGGCCTTCTACTCCACACTTACCTCACTTCCCTCCTTTCTACTCCACACTTACCTCACTTCCCTCCTTTCTAGTCCACACTTACCTCACTTCCCTCCTTCCCTCCTTTCTACTCCACACTTACCTCACTTCCCTCCTTTCTACTCCACGCTTACCTCACTTTCCTCCTTTCTAGTCCACACTTACTGTACTTCCCTCCTTTCCTCCTTTCTACTTCCTTCTACGTCCTTTTCCTTCGACCACACCTCACTTGTACTTACCCTTCTGCACTCTCATCCTCTGACAAAATTATTATATTAGTAGCATTGTAATATTGTTATTGTTTTTTTCGGTCTCATTTGCGATGTAGCTTGAATGTCATTCCTCATTTCATGAGTCACTTTGGATAAAAGTGTTTGCTAAATGAATACATGTAAATGTAGATGTACTCCGCTGACACGTAGCCTGAATCTGTCTGCCACAGCGCATACTATATGGCAAAGAGTGCAGTCTCTGAATAGTTCATACAAATTGTGATGTGTTTGTTTTCAAGTACAAAAGTTGAAATTATACATTTAAACTAGTGGAAGGTGCTTTGTTCTATGTGACACATTGCCAGTGTAAATGTACTGAAAAATAGTACAAAAATCTAGAATGAGAGATATCAGTTACTGTATCCAACTCTTCAAATTTTATCTCCGTTTGAGTTGGATTTTGAGTGTTGAATCCTATTTGTCAGTCAAATGTCAGTTGTTGGCTGATCCATTTGCAGCATTATGACCAATGTGACTGTATGGAGTAAAACAGTTCAGCAGATATTGTGTTAATGTACTTATGGGACAGAAATGTCACATCAACATGTCTTGTGTTGTTTCTAAAGTATGCTTATGGATCAGTCCCCCTGTTCGGAATTTCATCTCGTCAGAATGCCGAGAATCCAGAGCAGTAATCCAATGGCGGCACAGCCGCACAGCCAAAGTAAATGAGGGTACCTGATTCCCATTGGGCTCTGCAGGGAGCGCCCGTCCCAAACTGTGCGGAAATCTCTCCCCAACCGTTTGCCAGTGAAAGCAAAGTTATTTTTTCTTTCTTTTTCTCTTTCTTTCCCTCCCCCTCGGATTTAATTGTCTTTTGTCATCCCTCTCTTTATCTACCTTCAGGGAAGCATCCACAGCAGGGGGCTAAAAGAAAAGGAAGTGAAAAGACAAGAGAGGGTGTGTGTGTGTGTGTGTGTGTGTGTGTGTGTGTGTGTGTGTGTGTGTGTGTGTGTGTGTGTGTGTGTGGGGGGTTAAGCACACACGCTCAGAGCACGGAGGATCGTTTTGTTGACTGTTTGATCTGTCTCCTCAGATGACACAGCAGGAAATTAAAGATGAAAAGGGCATTCACACTACTGTCTAATGAACAAGGAGAGAAACTGCTTCGTTTCCTCCTGTGTGTGTGTGTGTGTGTGTGTGTGTGTGTGTGTGTGTGTGTGTGTGTGTGCGTGTGTGTGTGTGTGTGTTAACTAACCACTTTGCTCTAGTGCACAGATTTGTGTTTTTGGACTGGATTCACAGCTTTACAAGAAGTATTCAATTTCTTAAGCGACTCGCCAACATACATAGGGGGCTTAGAGACTATATTTTTTACATAGCTTTTACTGAAGTTTTGTTAGATGTCATGTAACTCTTGCCTGGCCTTGTGTTATTTGGTATTTTGTATTCTTCTGATTTTTATTTGGGGTGGGGGGGTTGTCATTTATTTAATGTTGCTGAGTGCATTGTTCTAGCTGAGGAGAGAGTGGGTCACTTTAAGACCAAACCCATGTACAACAGGCCGTCTGACTTTATGTACAACCAGCAATATCTGACTGCTTTCAAACAAATTCATTCCATTCCGTTGTGGTGGTATTGTGCATATATTGATTGAGCAAAGCTTTTCTGAGAGCTCAGTTACTCTCCTTGGAGACGTATATAACACATGTAGAACATTAGCTGGATTGATATTGTAAATAATTCAACATCAACTTTGGTCTGTTGTTATTGAATTGAAAGCTACACTGCACAGCAGGATGACAAGGAAACTGTTCAGAATGTATTTGCAAAGGTTAAAGCTACTCTGGATGCAAATGTTTTGGGAGTTTTTAGGATTTCAGTTAAAAAAAATGGTTATGACATTTTTTTTAAATAATGGAAAGTTAAAAAAAATTCAGATAAAGTATGGGTGCGTAACAGATACAGTATTTGTCATTCAGAAACATTCAGATGGGTTTGTAGAGACACCTTCTAAAATCACACGAAACAGCAAAACCTTATCTATTCCTTTATCATTCATATTTGAACAGATAACTTTATGCGCAAACACAATGCATGTCATGAATCTTTTATTTATTATTTTTCTTTTCACCCGGCTGTGGCGAGGGGGAAATTGACCACTCTAATCTCTCGATCCCGAATGGCTTGAGTTACAGTTTGGTCACATACCCCCCAAAATAAAGACGAAAAAAAAAGAAAACGAAAAAGCAAACAAACGGAGCGGGGCGGCGAGCCTGGCAGGTGAACCAGTGGCCCTGCCAACCCGTCGGCCCCTTTAGCCGCTGATAACGCAGGTAATTGCATTTCCAGAAGAGCAGGACCAGATGAAACATGCCACGGACAGATACTAGCACTGGCACAGTGGCCCCCCTTCTCTTGGGGTAGAGAAAAAAAATCGTTTTTCCACAAGGAAGCCATGAATGCTAAAGGTTGAATGTTTTTTTTTGTTCTTTTTTTGGGGTTGTGGGGGGGGTCACCTTATCTGCACACAGGAGATGGGGAGTGATTCATTCAACTGAGGCTCACCAACCTAATCCAATTTCTAGCCTCCCCCAGCAAGAGATAATTACAAGAATTAAAGCAGGTGGGACAGGGGGGACACCAAGGCCTCTCTCTAGCACTTTCCCTCTTCCTCCCTCTCTCCCTCTCTCTCCCTCTCCTCCAGTCTCTATCCCTCCATCTTTTTTCCTCCCTCTCTTTCCTCCCTTACTTCTCCTCCTTCTATCCCTCTGTCTCTCCCTCCCTTTCTCTCTTCCTCCCTCCCGCTCTGTCTCTCCCCTCTCCTCCTTCCTCTGTTCTGATCTTCTTCTTTCTCCCTCGCTCCTTCTCTCTCTCCCTCCTTCACTCTCTCTCTACCTCTTTCTTCCTCCCTCCATCTCCTATTCCCTCTTTCCCTGGCACCCCAACTCTGCTTGCGGGCCCTGCATGTACCAGGAGAGCAAAGGGATTTCGACTAGCTGGTGGAGACACAGAGGGTGGTGGTGTGTGTGTATGTGTGTGTGTGTGTGTGTGTGTGTGTGTATGTGTGTGTGTGTGGGGGGGCGATGAGGGGGAATCCAAGCTAAGGCATTGTTCAAAACTAAGAAAGTGTGTTAACTAATGAGTCCTAGGGAATCCTCAGGCTAAAAAGGACATCCATAGTGAAAATGGCATAAAATAGCACAGGGCTGGTTCTCCCCGAGCACCCTCACCACACACACACACACACACACACACATACACACACACCTCCCTCATCCTGTCCCGTGCTTCACTTTAAGCCCTCATGTCGAAGGGCCTCCTTTGTTCGCAGAGGTACGCCAAGTATGTCGCACGACCTCCTCTGTTCATGCCGATTGCCGTCGTGACCAGATTTCTGGACTTTTCCAAAAAAACATTTTTTTTTTTTTTTTTTTTTTTTTAGATAAATTCCAGCACAGTCCCCAAACACTTTTCTTTTTTTTTTGTCCCAAATAATGTGTCCCAGTAAAGCGCATAAAGTTTGGTGAGATTCACCGCTAACATGGTACATTTGCACTTCTCCCTTTTGTTTCACCACTGGGGTTTGACCGGGCCAGCGTACGAACGCGGTAAACAGCACCTAGCTCATCCCTTTGATGTCGCGACACGGGGAACAGGCCGGAGTCTCTGAAAAGATTTTGCCCCCAACAATAATAATGACTTTGTGGGAAGCGGATGTGGCCAAGAGCTCTAATTAATGGGGGTAGAGACACCATTCAGCAGCACACAAAGGCCTGCCCCGTGGAGCAGAACCTGGAATTGAATATTGAAGGGGGGAGCGAGAATGAAAGAGGACCCAAATAAGAGTCCCTGTACCACCCCTGTGTGTGTGTGTGTGTGTGTGTGTGTATGTGTATGTGTGTGTGTATGTGTATGTGTGTGTGTGTGTAAGCGTGCGTATACGTGTGTTCCAGTGTATCTGAGAGAGAAAGTCTGTCTGTGTGTTTAGGCATGTCTCTCTCTCTCTCTCTGTCTGTGTGTGTGTGAATGTGTGTTTTTAAGAGCATGTGTATGTGAGAGAAAATGTGTGTGTGTGTGTGTATGTGTGTGAAGATCTTAGGATCCTGCAATGTCTTAAGATCCAACATTGTGCATGCAACATTGTGCATGCATCCATACATAAACATTTTGTCAACAGTTGCTAACAAATCCCAATTTAGGCTGAATTGATGAATATTATTCATTCACTCTGCTGAACAAAGGGTGTGTGTGTGTGTTTGTGTGCATGCGTGTGTGTGTGTGTGTGTGTGTGAGAGTGAAGGTGGATATGGGGGGCATGTTGGTAGTGGATGGTGAAAACACAAGTCAAGTCAGAAAGTTTGAAAGGCCTTCAGCTTGAAGTGTGGGCCCACCTGCCTCTACCCTGACCTCCCGCTGTTGCAGTTTAGTCATGACCTTTCCACTTCACAGAAGGCCCACAGCAGCAATCTGGTAATTAACCACAGGAAAGAAAGAAACGACAAGAGACCGCTGTTGAGTGTGTGTGTGTGTGTGTGTGTGTGGGGAGGTGTTTGATAAAGAGAGGGAGTTGGGAAAAATGAGAGTGAAAAATGTGGGACAAGCCGGATGTGTGAAGACTAGTTACACACACACACAATAATGGTATGAAGTGCACACATATTGGTACACACACACACACACACATACACAATAATGGTTTGAAGACCCACAAAGCACTAGCACATGATTTACTAAAATACTACAAATAGCTTAAGAACTACAGACATTATTTAGACCTTAGTTTTAATATGGGGATGTTTTGCTACATGATATTAGATTTAAATACTTTTGGTATAGCTCTTCATGGTATTTAAGTGATAAATACGAAGACACACTGGGGTAACAAGACAAGGTTAATACGTATCTTTGTGTTCAAATACACTCTTAAAAAGATGCTTTTATAAACCTGTAACTGTCGCCAAAACTTACGAAGCCATTTAAATTTTATCAGATATCATGTTTATGTTTGTTTCACATTATTTCTCCACTGCTGCGCTATTTACTGAATCTGTAGTGATAAGAAAATGTAAATGTTATCACTCTCTGGGAAGTAAAATCAATTAATTGAGACTATAAGTCATGATTAAGCCTCTAGTAGTGCCAGGATGCCATACACTTTGATTAACCTCGAGACCTTCAGGGGCTTGTATTGATTTAAGTAAATGTAGGACTCCCATTATCTGTGAAGTGCTTTCACTGCTTTCTATGTAAAACTTAAAAGTGCAGCACCGTTCTTTCTCCGGTCGGGTGAAGCCCCGGTTCCTCTCGCTCCTGTGGATCATGAATACAGCCGGAGTAATGCTAATGCTATTCATGATTGTCAGATTTTTTTGTTGTTGCTTTTTTAGTATCAGTATATAACTGCTGACAGAACATTCACGTTTATGTTCCTATGTTGATGTTTGGATTGACAGAGAAGGATAATTTACAGAGGAACTTTGGGGTAAGCTGTGGTTCTCTCATTCACCTCAAAGATGAGCTGCCATAGAGGCACATACTGTAGTCACAAAGCCTCAAACAAAAAATGAATACAACTTGTGTTGCTGATGACTCTCAAATGAACAAAAAAATCCTGTTCTCGGATTAAGATGTCAAAGACTAATATGCCTAAAACCAAAATAGAGGATTTTCGGTGTGTCTGAAGCCCTTCTGAAGGCTTCAACTGAGCAACAGCAACTTAGCATTTTGCCCCAAAAGGGATTGACTTAAGTAAGTGTTCTAAGCCGCTAATAGAGGAACCTAACTCCCCCCGAGACCCACCTCAGCTTTGAGGTCTCCGGCAAGTAGGGTCTTAGGAACCCAATGGGATTCCCGTACAAAGAGAGAGAGAAAGAGAGAGTGGGTAAAGAAGAAGGAAAAAATGGCGCAACTTGCATATCCATTTCAATCACAGTTTTCTTTAAGTGCCAATCCAATTAATGTGCATCACGCTGGCAGCTTTGGCATGGTGATGGGGAGGCTTACTTAAGTTTGCGGTTCAATCAGATGCAGCCCCCCCCCACCCCTCAACCCCTCCCCTGCCTCCTCCTTCTTCTAATTGCAATGTTGTTTGTCTCGGTGGGGTGTTAGAGGGTTGGGAGGGATTATTTATGCAACAGGTTCCTGAACAAAGAACCCATAATACTGCCACTGAAAGAGTTTACTGGAGTGAGGGGTCTCCACCATATTGTTTTGGCGGCAGCCCCAGTGTCGGGGTCCACTGAGGACTAAATACACAAATGTTTAAGGTGCCAAACGGCAGCCATTTTAGGCGGCAATATAAAGCACTTTATGTGTTGGACGGTAGGTAGTGATGTTGTTGGAAAGTTTTGATGTGTGCTGTGAGTGTCCCGTCATTTTGCATTGCTGAGCTTTCTTCATTTGTTCTGAAAAAAAAAAAAGAATGAGATGGACAACCTTTGCCATTGTGCTGAAAATATGTGCTTAGCAGTGAGAAGATTATTATCTGTTTTTTATAGGCTAGCCTTAAAATAGAGCCCTTGATTCTGTTACCTTATGGAGCTTTAATGCCGCATCATACCTTACTGAATAGAAAAACATAAACAAAAACTAAACAAAATCCTTCCATGTATAACACTTCACATCTAACCTCAGGAGGTATCTCAGTGCTTCTTCAATCCACCTTTGTTTTGACTGAATCAGTATTCCCAATCAATATTTCATCATGGTTGAAATAAACCTACTGTAAGTCAGATTAATTATTAATGGAAGTTATGCATGAAAAAGTCACTATACCATATCACTGACTGGCTGGACTACCAGGGAATCCCAGCACATTTTGTAACCAAAAAAATCCCTTTGTCTAAGACAAAGGGATTTCTTTGGTTACAAAACATTTATTTCAATGAATGATTATTTATTTTGTATATTTCTGTATACTGATATCTGTACCAGAGTCTTAAATCTTGGTAAAAAGCTGACTGCTGATTCTGGCTGTCTAACAGAGAGCTGAATAGTCTGACACATCTGCTTTATTATATTTATAAAACGGAGCACTGCAGTGCAATATGAACATACATTCATTGCCTGCTTCAGGTTAAGCATTTTAATAGCATTTTTTTTTCAACAATCTTAATATACTTTTTATAGAAAATGACAAAATCTGAATTAAATGTCCATTATTGTTGCCAAGTATTATAGAGCTTTGAAAATAAAGTTTTCTATGCCACAGACTGGAATGGTTAGTCCGAGCATGTTCGCCTTCAAAACCATCATTCTGGTGACATTTAGCAGCTAATTTACCCTCTGAATGTCCTGATTAGGCACACCGTACGCAGTATACGTCCCAGGCATTGTGTTAGTCAGTCAGGGAGTCTGCTCTGCTGTGCTCAGCCCCCCAATAAGCACTACTGCTCAGCCAGGCGCATACACTGACAAATGTTCCCAGCATTAAGTATTTACCTTGTGGGATGTAATGGATGTACAGGGTTTAAAATGCCTGCCGCACTAACGGCAGGGGCCAGTGGAAAACTGTTTCTAGATTACGAGGAACGAGTGGTACTCAGCACAGGGTCTGTCCAGTGCACTTAAAAAGCCATGTCTGATTGTGTGATTTTTTTTTATGTGCTGGTTTACCTGTTTCAATATATTATGTTATTCACAGACGTGTAATTTGCTAAACCAGGTTGATTTCAGTTGTGGATGAAGGCCCTCAGAATTCTCAGTTAAACAGAAAAAATACTTTTGCCACAGAGCAATGAACAGAATTGTCTCCAGTGCCTCACATATACAAACATGACCTGCTATCAGGGTAATTCAATGCACAAAAAAATACCTATGTGTACCTATAACCATACAGAACATGGATCTTTCTAGTAATTAATTTGTTAGGTTTTTTATTTATTTAATCCCTAATGTTCCAGTTAGGTCACACTCACATATGGCACCATAAGAGTTAATTACCTTTCAATAAATGTTTTCACTCCAATGGAAATGGGGTAAGCGTGAAGTCATGTTCATATTTTTACTTACCTCAGTTATATCAAATCAGACGAACAAAAGTTTGCTACAGACTCTATCAGAGTATTGGAGAAAAAGGGTGACAAATATTTAGCTCAGTTGCTTATTTCAGAATACATCACTGTTTCAACTAAACAAAGACCAAAAGACCCAAAGAAAATGCCATAATATTGCCTTCTGTTAGCAAACGGCACATCCAAAGCCAGACAAGAGAAAGACCAAACCTCATTAGTTAGCCAATCAAATCAAATCAAATCAAATTATGTAGTTATCAGGTTTGCGAGGCCCTCGCCACCTTGCAACTGACCCTGTGTTATCCATCTTTCTCACTTAGAGTCGAGCAGTCTCCATTCATCTGACTTCACACATCTGCGTAGCTCAATGCAGACCAGCGCAGAGCAGAGCAGAGCAGTGAATCATTGATACCTCATCGTTTGAAAATTGGCCCCGTAATTAAAGGGGGATTATAATAATAAGGGTGCTCTTTATGGAATAATCCACATGTTAATAAAAAAGGGCAACTCTGACTGTGCGGCCGTCTGGGAAAGTTCGTGGGCGGGGTGGCCGAGTCCAGGTCGCTGACTAGTCACGCAGTTCACATTAAAATGTGCTGACAGTGATGAGAGGACAAGTCTTTTTTTTTTTTATTCCTCCAAGAGAGCCACCAGCTAACCTCCCCTCTCAATGTACTGTTACCTTTCCAAGGTACTTCCCCAAGTGGTTATAGGGTGCTCTCCAACAACAAGCAAACTTTGTGTGTTTCTGGTAAAAGCCTGTAAAGTTGAAGAGAATGTGTGACCTTAACCGGAGCACCCCCATCTCCTTCGTCGGTGTAATATGACGCAAGAACAGGTTGACCAGAAATGCATACGACAGCTACTTTAATACCGACTCTATTTTTAGTTTGGTATGGAATCCATACATCACAGCTTCCTCCCTTTTTTCTCCCTCATTTTTCATCTGACAGTGAGTAAACAATTTTGATACCTATTCTCCTCAACAGTCAACAGTGTATATTACCATCTACATCACACTGCCATGTCCTAATTTTATTTTTTTTTGCTAAAAGTGCTACGCTGCTTAACCCTACGGAAATTTACCTTGCAAAGCTTGTTTGTTAGTGTGGTTTATTTATTTCTTAACAGGATATGTAAGGACACGCTTATAAAACAAGGTTAAGGAAATTTAATTTGAAAAAAAAAAACACACACACACACACACACACACACACACACACACACACACACACACACACACACACACACACACACACACTTTAGGCCAGGGCAGCAGTGTGTGGTGCTGGCAGTGTGTGGAGGTCTGATGCTGCCCCCCAGGGTTCCTCGGTGGTGGTACTCACCCTGATCATTCTCTCCTGCCACACTGCACCCGTGCATGCAATCAAACAACACAGAGCAGAGGGACCAAACAATGATGTGTGAAACTGCACTAAACACACAAAAAAACTGTTTTGGGATTGTCTCTGAAGAGTCACTGTGAGTTTAGTCTTTTTTGAAGCCAGAAATTAACTGTACGTATGAAGCATCAGCTGTGAGGGGAGAAGTCAGCATTTAGTCATTAATAATGACAATAATATATCCCAGTTTCAACTTGTTTCAACTTGTTGTTTCCCACTATTCTCACACATGCAAATACGTCTTTTCCTGGTTAGAGCCTTTTCAACCCAGAGCTTTACATACTCTGTGTAATGCAGCATTCACATTGTACAAACTTCCACCCTTCAGCTCTTTAGAGTCAGATTAAGAGTTTACAGCACATTGTGGATGTCTGAAACATTGAGTGTATGTAAAATGTTTTGGAAGGCCTTGGCTTTGTGGTGCTGAAAGCGCTCTGAGTGCTGTGATGTGTTGTGTTGGCCGGCAGGGACTCCAGCCTCCGAGATCCTGGTGGACCCAGAGGGCTTAGTTCCAGGGAGAAGACTGCCACCAGCTGGATACAACATGTCACTGCAACTGTGAGGCAACCAGTGAAAGAACTGTGTTCCAGTGTCTCAAAATAACAATAGAGGCATAACACCAGTGATGTGAGTGTCTCAACAAGAGAACTCATGAATGCTCACCACCATTCAGATGTATAAGAAACAATGAACAGGTTTGTAATACTGTCCATTTTACATTGGTGATTTTTGGGAAAAGGTGTTCATTGCCTTGAGTCTTTAACCTGAATTTCTGCTATATCCACATATAGTCTGATGACACACATTTAATAGTTACCTTGCCTTTTTTTTTAATGTTAGGCTGTATTACCTTGATGTTTAGGAATACACATGTGGCCATTTCTGCTACACACTGTCATCAGACCATGTTGACCGCTGTGGTGGAAAGGTTTGCACTCGCAGCAGTTACCGTGGCCGCAGCTTTTCTCACAGAGGCACTTTATATATTTTTATATTTTTATATAGCCCTCAGAGAGATCCACAAACACTCTCCGACTCACTCGGAGTTTCATTGAGGGGAATGAATAAGAGCTGGCCATGTTTTAATGTTAGAAGAGTAATAGAGTTGAGTACCAAAACATAAAGGACATATTATTTTGCGTTCTACTATTTGACCTTGTTGGACACATTATTATTTCCTAAATTACCTTACGTGTAGTATGATGTTGAGGAATGTGTGTCTAACATGTCTTAGAATTATAGTTCAATAATGTATGCTAATGATAAACGAAAAGAAAATCTATTTTTTTAATCTTTTTTTTTGTAAATGTAAGGTACAATACATCTGATATTCATTATAATCTTAAACTATGGTGTACTTAGAACATAATTACTGGATGCAATAGACTACAGGCTTATTTGAAATGCTTTCACCCATTCACTCAAAAAAGTCTTTCCCCACAAATCCACCACAAAGTGTCCTCCATCTACTCTGATATGTACCTATAATCTGTATCCAACAGGAACTGATGAAGAGGTGCAGCAGATTAAGGTATTGTTGGTCTTGTCATTTATAAGTTAAATGCATAAAGATATAGGGCTGATCTCACTGACTGATTATGCTATTAATAGCTCTCTTAGATTTGTAAAGCATGTATTGTGCAGTACAAGAATGTCGAAAAACAGAGCATAGTCGCCCCCCCCCCCCCTTCCCCCATATCTAACATGTGTTGAAAAAGATCCTGGTCATTGCAAAAACAAGCAGACATGAACTTCCATCTCTGCAATGACTGATCACCTACAAACAAACATCTCTCTCACACAAGCGCCTCTCATCAATCTTCTGCAGCCCTCGCGCTAAAGGGGAGGCGTTTGCCGGTGTGGGACGAACACATTTTCACAGGAATTTGGATTCCTAGTCTGTGTCCACACGGCCCAGACAGACTAAAATAAATAGCACTATTTTAGGATTCGGAGTGGTGCACGCATCTTTTTGGTGGTTGACTATGGAAAGGCACATTTCAGAGCATCAGTCTGTGTCGCAGAGGTGGGGAAAATTGGGGGGGTTGGTGGAGCTGGCTGGTGTGGATGGCCTCTGATTGGAATGGTCCATCTTTTGTTGAGAGGAGATAGCTGAGAGAATGTAAACGTTGAGTGAGCATGGATTAATGTCTTTTTTAGACTTGTCCCTAAATGGGCTTGAGAAGAAGGTCATTTTTCAACGTTTAAAAAAATAACTGTGACAGTGGCCATTTCAATTTTCTATAGCTTCAGGTAACTTATAGGCAATATAGTCCATATGAAACACTCTTGTTCAAATGCAGTTTTTGTGCCTTAAGCTTCTTGGTCGTCCATCACTGCCATGTGCCTCCATGGGCGCAAATATACTATTCTTAAGTATTCATTTGATGCTATGGCATTTCATAAAGATGAAGACCATAACCTGCTAATATTGAAGTGTGTATGCATATGTGTCTGTGTGTGTGTGTGTGTGTGTGTGTGTGTGGGGGGGTTAGTTTGGTAAAAGCATGCCTATTTCTCAGTGTTTCTTAAAATATTGTGTAGCTGGTGCTTCTCAAGTGGCAGCTTGCTGCTTGCCGAGCTGAGCGCGTGGAGCGAGCAGCAAGCGATGGGCCTTCCTCTCTCATTGTTCCACATGGGTGGGCTGCATTAACCCGGAGATGAGAGGGGAACTTACCTGGAACAGGTTAATGACCACACACTTTCCACACCATTTCATCCTGCCGAGCACGGCCGAGGGGAGCTAAACGCTCCACTTAGACTTCCCCTAAATTATGGATTATCCAAAAGGTGGTACGATTAAAAATTCAGGGGTGGCAGAGTTTTTCTGCCCCTCCAACCCCCCCACACACCCCCTCCCACCCCTCACCCCCACCAACTCATCCCATCCACCCCCTTTTGCCCGCCAATTGGTGAGCGGGGGGGGAGGGTCTGGAGAGGTTCTGCTCCTTCTGTTAGCTGAAGAAACCTCGCCCCAATATCTGTTACGTGGGCCATTAATATTGGAGGACGGAGACAAATAAACAGGAAATAACTAATCATCCCCGAAGGCCACTTGAGAAGGGTTCACTCGAGCAGGTGATTGACAGTTGCAAGTGTCATTTGGTAAAAGGTCGATTTTCAGGTGTTTGCAAGGCCTCAGCGAAATTAATTTTGTAATATATATGAGGGCTATTGGCTGTCTTTATTCATTTATGAACATATATCCCTTAGAGCCTTTGAATATTCGCTGACCATCAGCAAATTAATGGAATTAAGCTCCAGCAGGTATTTACTATAGGAAGAGTTGCTGCCAAAAAAACCTTTCCATCCACAAGGATTCCAGTTCATTCCAGAAGTGTTATGCTCCCTCGAGTTGGATTATTCAAAGAGTAATTTGTATAAACTTCAGCAGAGCTAATAAAGCATTTCATTTAGTTTTATTTCAAATGTTCTCTTGTCGTTTCACATTTAGTTGTGTGCTGTAGTTGTATTTGCTATATTTACATTTATACTATTGTTACAGCTTTTAAATTATACAGAATTTAGGCCTATCCTACATGATAAAATATAAAATCAGTGAAGTAAAGATTGTTTGCTTGTAGCTACTTTTTACAGTGAATGATTACTATCATCAAAGGCCCTCTAGTTTGTCAGAACTTGGTCGGGAAATCTCCTATGTTTGGAGTTAGCAATGGCTTGATAAGCTTCACCAACACCATGAGGGGAGCGCTGGGTAGCTGGCGAGGCAGCGGGAGGGATCAGTGACTCTGGTGTGAAGTGCGACGTTTCCCCGGGGCTCGCAGACATCTGCTGCACATGTGCCCGCTACCGGCTCCCACTTTCCCCACTTACTCCCAATTAATCTGGCCTGTGGTTCATATTTGTAAAACACAGAAGCAACTGAGGCGTACTGTTTTCGAGGGGGGAAAAAAGCCACAGTTAAAGTGTTATGATTCTTTGTTGATGTTTTTTGGGATGGAGACCATGCTGGCGGTTTGCTCTGTAAAAATCATTGCCTCGGTAGCTCACAAAAGATGATTAATGAGATGTTAGATCTCATTTGACACAAACACCCTTTGTAGAAAGCTGTCACATGCAACTACAAAGCCTTGGCCTAACTGGCCCAAGACTGTAAAAGTCAGTGCATTTTTCTCTCATTATAAGCCCAGCTTTGCCACTAGAGGGAGCCACACTCTTTTCTCTCAGTCGCTAAAATGGGTCTGGGTCTCACACGATCAGGTAATGTCAATATTAGTCTTGTTAACGGAGTTTGGACCTGAGGTTGATCCCAGTTTCTACACTTTAATATCAGAGAATATCTCCTCTATGTGTTATATGCATAAATATATGCATGTTAGCTAATTAAGTGGGCTTAGTTTAATATTTTGCATGAAAAAGAATATGACATTCACATAAAGCATTTTGGATTTAAAAAGGCATCAGAGCCAGAGCATTGTATTTCATTTAGCCTCTAGTAAACTGAACGTTTGCTGGACTTGCAGTAGCAAAATGTCATTTTTAATTATTTCGTTCTTTTCACTTTATTTCATTGCGTTGAATGAATTGTCCAGAACCAAAGTTAGACTGAGGAAAAGAGAAGGGTGATAGGCTACTGTGTGCCATTAGTAAAGGATTAGTTCAGTGTGGCGTCAGTGGTGTTTTGGGGGGACGTCCTCACACTTCTATGTCATTAAAATCAGGAAGCCATCGTAAAAAAAGGGGGTCAGGGTTGGTAGTCAAGTGGCTGGAGTTTGTAAAATACCTCCTCGTTTCTTTTCTCTTTTCTCACTAATTAGAGATAGCTGAACGAATTGTTGTCGTTAACATCACCACGTCCCAGTTTCTCACATTCCCCAAAGCACACCAAGGCTTCCTACTGTGACTATACTTGTGAGAGATGATTGTCAGGTGGAAAAGAAAGTGCTTTCTTTTTTTTACCAAGAAAGGAAGAGAGATCGAGAGAAGGAAAGACTTCAAAGGCTGTCCAGCTATGTTATGAAGTAGCATGGTCACCATGTGAGAAGATTCATAAGCAGAAACCAGTAATATATCTGTCAACACCATCCCTCCCTCTGTCTTCAGGCATGTTCGGAGATGTAAAGTACAGGCTGTTAAAAAACGAGAAAACCTTTGGATAATTGCATGCACTCCACAGAATCCGCTGTAGGCCTTCTCGACAAAACATTGTCTGCTACAAACACAATATTTCACCTTCTGCCACATCATAATGGTTAAACGCTTTCATTTACCAGCACTGAGCTTGGGAAAATCCCTGCCAAAAGAAGCACTGGTATGTAGTCATATAGAAAGGGGTCTACTGACCCCTATAGGAGACTAAAGGAATTACATGTAAATCTGAAGTCTGGGCTAATGCCACCAAAGAGAATATTTCGGCTTTTATTTACAGGATGGTGGCAAACAGGGCATTGTTGATATACTTTGCAACCAAACTTTTGTGAGCGTTACTGTTTCATTAAAGCCCACAGAAGGAGTCTGAGGTACACCCTTTGGGCTTGTCTGATACACACCCATCCCTTGATGTCATTTTGGTCCCTCTGAATGAAGACTTCAGGGAAGAAAGAGTGTTTTCTCACACACCACACCACACGCTGCCAGAATGAAAAGTCATTGTGGTTTCCGAGATGAAGCTACACAGTAAGGGTACGTTGGTTTAGGCGGTGCAAAGTTTCAGCCACCTACCTGTGCATGTTTAATTCCCACACTTACTGATTATCCAGAGCAACAACAGAAAAAAAATCAGACATTTTGAAGTATTTAGCAAGACACATTTAGCTAAAGTGGCATCAAGGCCAAGTTCAGTCCCCAGGCATTGCCAGGGAGCTCAAGTGCTGACAAAATGCATGTCGTGACAGAACCTCTATGTCACGTCTGCACACATATCAGCAGTGTGCAAACACTTCTTCACTGAAAGGAGTAAAGGGACACGCCAGCTCTTTCCATTTTTATCTACAGTCAGACCTAAAGGGCTTTGCAGTGGAAGTTTATCGCCCCACTCTTCACACAGGTTGTCAAAGGAGCGGGCCTCCCTCTGTGTACAATGGAGAGGGGGAGAAAGTGTTGGTGAAAAGTGCACTGCTTGCCCTTGTTCAGCCATCTGGCCACACGGAGAGAGGTGTATAAATACACCAGGCTCACGCGCTCCCCTCAGGCGAAGACAGAAAACCTCTGACCAAATCATGAGAGAATGCATTCGACGCAGCAGTGCACAATGTGAGTCAGGCCTGCTGATATCAGGAGAAAGTGCGACCACCCAGCAATCACGCAAGAGATTTAGACAAAAACAATACTTTTTTGTGCGAGTGTGTGTGTGTGTGTGTTCTGCTATGTTGAACACATCTTTAACCCAAATAGAATTTCAGTTGTTTGTTGGGGGTCTTCATGGCCACTGGCATGCCACGTATGGATAGTATATAGGAATTCAGGTTCTTGACTTTGCTTCTTTTAGAGAGGGCTTGTGGATTCAGACAAAGCGCTGATGCCACAGACCACAAAGGGAGAAGCCTAGCTGGCCAGACTTGAGTCAAAAACCGAGCCACCATCCACCCACTGCAAATTACAAACGTAGCATTACTGGTGGTGTCTGCCTGCAAGCCTTCCAGAACTCTCTGGGGTTGACACACAGATTGTTCCCACGGCTACCAGCACAGCTGTCACGATTAGTGGACATTGCGATGAACGAATGTGATGATAAACCAACAATGACGACTTTGCTACACTTTGTTAAACTTCAAGTCTGTATGCCATCTGTTTCTTTCACTGAGTTGAGTGAGTCTTAACTGAGTGAGACTTGTATAGGCCTACTTGTGACCTTTTAATTGTTTTAGTTTTAGATCACTATTCTCATAAGTGACTATTACAGTTCCAGTTTGCCACAAGACTGACACGAGATGACCCTTTTTGTGCAATGAAATGCTACCATTCACGTCAGGGCTATTTTACAGAATAGTATGTCCCATTTTATATAAGCCCTTATTAAGAGAATAGTACGTCCCATTTTATATAAACCCTTATTAAGAGAACGATGCAGTCGTCTGCTTCAGGGCCCTCTACCCACACGGCTTCTTAAACCTTTTAAGTACCATATGCAAAAAGCTCATGTACTGTAATCAGGAGGGTGAAACCCATTCATTTATGTCTAAAACTAGTGCACATCATCATCAAGTGGCCTTTTTAAAGATTTTCATTTGACCGTTAAAGACCTCCCAAATGCCGTTTCCCTGGCGATTAGGTCTTTATTTTCCTTCTCAGTATGGAAATTGTATGGGGCATGGATTTTGGCTCGAAACCTCAGGTGTCTGCTTTGCACGTCAACATGGTTGGTCTGGTGCAATAAAGCGGTCGTAAAATAATTTGTTTGAAAAAACAACACTGAAAACAGCAGCGGGAGCAAGACAAGTGGTTGACTAAAGTGTTAAGACCCATTTAGTTCTCTGGAAATGAAATGCAAGTGTGAACTTGTTTAGTTGTCCCTGATAGGGTTCTCTGTCTTTTCTGCAACAATGAACAGGTTCCCACATTAGCTGAACATGGTGAAGGACAGGAAAACCTCTGTTTGGACCTTCCATTCTCCCCTCAAACTTAGCGTAAAACTTTCTTCTCTCAAGCGTTAACGATGGGCACTACTTGACTCAGGAACTTGTTAACCTGCGTATTCTGTGAACCAGCTCATGAGCAGGAACGCCCCCTTGAGGCCAGAGGCTATCCCCCGTAATGAAAGGTGTTACGATTTAACCACCTGTTCGCTGTCAGTACCTGGACTGTTCCTAGATCGTGAGGGAAGATAGTCAGTTAATGGGAGTGGGGAAGTGGAAGTCTCTGAGATATCCTTTGTTTGAGGAAGACACACCTGTACCTGTATTTATTACCCCCAAAAAAAAAAAAAAAAAACTAATCTCATAGGTACAGGTGCTCAACAGGAGATTTGTTGTAATTGCGACTGGTAGCAGTTGACATAACGGCATGTGATGACAGCAGGGACCAACACTGCTTGACTGGTTGTCTTTAAGCTCCAAGGGTCCTGATTTAGATGCTGGGCAAAGTGCAAAGTCTAAAGTCTAACTAAAGCTTGCTTATTAGCTACGCAAAATCTTTTTGCAAATTTAATACCATGAGAAAGATCTTAAGCACAAACAGAGGTGGCCCTTATGATGCCGTTAGTAGAGAACTTTGCCCATAGACTGACTTTGCACTTTTCCCAGCATTTAAATTAGGGGCCCATTTTTAAGAGAACGTAGTACATATATGATAGATAGATAGATAGATAGATAGATAGATAGATAGATAGATAGATAGATAGATAGATAGATAGATAGATAGATAGATAGATACTTTATTGATCCCCAAGGGGAAATTCAAGAATATATATACATACATACATACATACATACATATACACACACACATACATACATATTGTACATACATACATACATACATACTGTACATAAATACTGGTACATACATTTTGTATACTTTTTCTGGAAGATCCTACTATTGAGTAACTTTAATGTTGGGGTATTCTTGTCACATTTTACTGTGCTGCTTTGCCAAGTGTAACTAGCTAGCTTTTGGGAGTTTATGAGGTATTAAGTTTAACAGGGGGGAAGACAGTGCAGACTCTGAAGTCTGCACTGTTGACAGTGAAGTTACCTTTCATTACACCGTTCTGGGGATGTACCCAGCAATATCTGTGAACATCTGAGCACACCACATAATCCAGTACATTGTTATATAATCTAAAACTATGTCAGAGACAAAGAGTAAGGCTTTAAGTAGAAGTAACACCTAATTAGTTATGTGTGACAGTCATTTGGAAAATGGCTGGATTCTTGAGAATCACATTCCCCCACCTGAACCTACTTAAGACCATGTTCACTAAAGGAAGGGCATTAAGAAGACCAACTCATAATACAACCTTCCAGTTTCTTCCAGTTCAAATTGGTCATTTATTAATGACTCATACCAGATAAGAGTTTCTTTTTTTTAAACAAAGACTCTATTCACTATTTCTCAGAAATAAATGTACTTCTTTTTTTGCGTAAGAACATTTACCTTTGCTTTGGCCGAAACCACAAACTTTCTGGCCCCACGGGGGCATCAGAAGGGCTCTTTGTGGGTGAGGAGAGACCGACAGTCGAAACCATGAATGTCCCGTCTTTCTCAAACACTGGCGTGACGGCGTACACTGAGTTCGGAGGAGGAACCCGATGTACCGGGAGCAGGGAGAGAGAGAGAGACGTGGGAGCAGGTTTCCTGCTCCACCAAAACTCACATCAACCCACACTGCTTGCTTGTCTTAAGAGGGCCCATGTTTTTCTTTTTTCTTTGACTACGACAGCAATGGAAGCTGGAAAAAAACAACACAAGGGCTAAGATAAGCTAGAAATCAAACTCAATGCTTAGAAGGCAGTCATTCAACATTGTACTATGACGCAGTTGTACGAAATATTTCTCATTCCTTACCTTGTCAAATCAATCTTGATTTCCTGTGTGCTTGGATAACATGGGCGCATGTAGTTTCTTCCATAAATGACCGTGCTATGCTCTTAGCCTACCCCCATGGAGATCTGTGAGGGGACCCAATGTTTTCCTTGCCAGGCCTATGATAAACAGCAGGAAATTGTTGCAGTGTAGTAGATTTGGTTGGTGCATTCTGTAAGACAAGGATTTTGTTTCATTATTACACTTTATTAAGATATGTTTGTTTTAAATTTGGTGTTCAGTTTTGGCCTGAACACCAAATTTAACCATAAACTGCAGTCATCCTAAACGGCACATTTTAACTGTTGTTGTTAGATAACAGCAAGCATAGGGGAAGCTGGAAGTGATACTAAAGAACTTAGAGTGCTGTGTGGCATGAGGCCTTTTCAGAGTTCAGCTTTAGAAATTGAACACTACTACTAATGTATTATTATGTTTTTCTCATTTGTTTTTATTTGTATTTATTTTATGTATCCTTGGTTTAACCAGGGTGGTCAAAATGAGACAGAAGTTTCTTTTCCAAGCGAGACCCGGCCAAGAAAGGCAGCACCTAGTTAGAATACAAAAGATACAACATAAAAAAATACAATACAATCACAGTACAAATAGGATGTAAACAGAACAAGGAAACCAGGAGGGCAGCACTCAGAAGGACAGGGACCGCATAGACACAAGGATGGGCAGATTCTGGTTGAAACAACAGTGTGTCAGTGTTGGTCAGATGACCATATTAGACTACAGTGGAAAGGGATGGAAAAGGCCTGCCATGTGTGTGTGTGTGTGTGTCTGTGTATATGTGAATGTGTACCAACGTGGGTGTGTACACCTGTTGTGTGTACAGTGTCTGTGTTACTATTAGTGTGTGTGTGTGTGTGTGCGTGTGCGTGTGTGTGTATGTCAGTATGAGTGTGAGTGTGTGTGTTTGTGTGTGTGTGTGTTTTTGTGTGAGTGTGTGTGTCTGTGTGTGTGTCTGTGTGTCAGTATGAGTGTGTTTGTGTGAGTGTGTTTGTGTGTGTGTGTGTGTAAGAGAGAGAGAGAGAGAGAGTGTGTGTGTGGTGTGTGTAACACCGCTACTTTTCCATCTTGGCACTGAGTTTATTTAAGTACCGTTTCCTCAACCAGTGCGAGAGGTCGAACACAAGGCCTCAGTCTTTCCCTCCGCCGAGGCACACCTCAATGCTATCTTTTGAGCAGCGCAACGGCTGGTGCTCCTCTTAATGCCGCTCAGAGCCTTCGTTTGTGTGGCTTCCACTGCGCCAGCACATTTCGCAGGGGTCTGAGAAGAAAGAAAAGGGTTGCCTCTATAGCTCAGGCTCTCCACACTGATTCAGTTTGGTCCAGTTTGGTCCATTGCGAAAGCACATCAGCCTCATTGAAACTGAGGTTGCTTTACTTGTGACTCACAAGGGTGTTGGGTTTTACATTTCTTGTTCAAAAGGGAAAGAAAAGTGCAAATATGTATATTTGACATGAGAGGAGATCTACGTACCTGCGCAAATGTTTGACTGTACCAAATAGAGGCAAAGTGTACCTTTTTCGTTCAGCAGCTGGCGAATGTTTGCTCGAATTGCGTAAGCAATGATAAATTAGTTTGCTTCGATCCTCTCCAAACTCAAGAGCACAAACACTCAACGGGGGGAAAGAAGGTGGCAGATTTATTAGCTGGCATTCCCCCGGAGCCAGGTCCCCGATGAGACAGGGTGCCGGGCACAGTAGGGGAACTGGGGAAGTGATATCGCCGTCTAACTAACTGACAGAGACTTTCAGAGAACTTTCAGAGAATTGAATCACTGGGGACTCATGTGGTATCCATGTGAGGGTAATTAAATAAGGACAAGGGAGGCAAAAAAATAGACCCAATGTAGTAATGCAGGCAACTGGGCCCAGGACTCCTCCTTACCTTTACTAGAAGTAAAACCACTGACCGACCACTGACCGAGTTGCTGTACTTCAAAAACGGTTCACATTCAGGAACTGAATGTTGCTCTATTTTTACTATCTATTTTAGAAGTGTGTGCAGTTGTTGCTTTGGTTGTTTATTTGGTTTGTATACGTATGTAGGTGTGGTATCCCGAAATGACTGTCAAACCACTGAATAATGTTTTATACTTAGTTCATAAACACAGACATTAAAATGACAGTATGGGGACCCAGTGCCTCAAATAATACCCACCACGAGACTTTAAACAACAACTGTGCAGACAAATTAAAATGGAAACTGCTGACAGAGAGAAAGAGAGAGAAAAAGAGGGGCTCTTGTCATCCATGTTTGTGCTGTACCTGTTTACACATCGAGGCTGGCTGTTTACTCTGCCTCCTACTGCAAAACCATCCTCTCATTCTTCACATTTCAGAGTCTATCCTGCAGAATTTGTGCGGGTGCTCGAAAAGCCACTAAATAAGGTCACTGTGTTGGATCGATGTGTGGTAGTGAATGGCCCAGAGTTAAGTGAAGGAAAGTCATCATTTGCTGACTTCTTGAGAATCAGCTGTGATTGCATACAATTAAAGCATTTAGAAATATTAGATGTTTTGAGTGGCTGACAGCTGATGAGCAAATCCGACTGAAGAACTAAGGGGATGTAGCTCTATCTGTCTGCCTCTCTCTCTCCTTTAATTTAAAACTTGGCTCAGACAAAAGCTTTAGGCTGGTGCTTTTTGGAAAACAACCAAAGCATTTCCACTGACATCTGAGGACATCATAGGATAAGCAGCAGAACACAAAGTGTCTGACGGGAAGATTAAAGGAATGTGTTTCGGAGGGTGTGTGTGTGGTGGGGGTGGTACTGCATGCAAGTTGTACAGGAGCCAAAGCCAGCCAAGCTATCTATCACATGCCCTGTCCCATGACATCACTGCCACAGAGGTGTGTGTGTGGGGGGGTGAGCAACCTTATATGGACAATTCTGGAGAGGAGCCATAAATTATCCAGAGGGCACTGTGGTATTATGTGTTTCACAAAGTTCATAAAAGAAGAATTTACAGAGAGCCCACATTTGGAGAATGTGATTATTAGTCAGGCTTGAATGCCTTGAGGCCTTAGCAAAGTAGTTGGTCCTAGTACTACAAGCTGTTTGATTCCTTTTCCAAAGCCCACCGTCTGGTACTTTGTTGCAAATAAACTCCTAGTAAAGGACTATGGAACGTGTCTCATTATTGCATGTAGGTTTTGCCAAAATTATGTACATGACATTTCCTTTCTCCATACTGTATCTGTTTTTTTGCCACCCAGGGTGTAGCTGTTGTTGATAATCCTGAAAGTAGAGAGGTTCTTCCTTTTTTTCTAATTTTCACCCAATCTTTCTCACATGGGATCTGCTGGGGACACAAACCACTGTTGTGAAGTTGTATTAATGGTGCAGTCAGCAATTGGGCACAACATAGTGTTTGTTTTTGTTTATATTTACATTTCTTGGCAGATGCTTTTGTCCAAAAAACTTGCATCATATTTTAATCAAGGACCAAACAAAACACACCAGAGAGGTAGCTCACCCCTCCCTTCAGTATTCCCAAAGAAACTCCACACAGTGTTTCATTTTTGTTTATGGGACAGGCAGCCCCCAATATATCTGTTTCCAGTTTTCAGTTTCAGTTTCTGCCTACAGAGACCAGGTGTTTTGACAGTGTACACTGGGCAGCGAGCGGATCATGAGGCGATGTTCGCTGAATGTGGGCTTGAAATCGCGTTTGATCGCTGACTGCACCTTTAAAGGTGCTCTAAGTGATGTCACGCAGTTTCTAAGCTAAAACATTTTTTGTCACATACACCAAACATCTCCTCACAATCCGCTAGCTGCCTGTCCCCCTGAATACAATGTAAAAAATGTGTCTCTGTAGACAGCCCAGGCTCCAAAAACAACCTAGTACAGCCTGGACCATGAAACATAACAAACTTTTCCAGCTATTCACCGACGAGATCCGCTTTCAGGAGAGTTTCAATTGCAAGGGGGAGGGAGGGGCGAGAGCTAGCTCTCTGTTTTGTTTGAACGTCAACAGAAGTGACATTACCCAACATCGCTTAGAGCATCTTTAAGTGAAGCCACTGATGAAGAGTTCCTCTCTCTCTCTCTCTCTCTCTATCTATCTATCTATCCATCTTCACTGTATTTCTATGGCCAGAGAAAGAAGACAGTGTCTGAAAAGAGTTGCAGCTGTAACCCCATGGAGAATGAGGGAGAGAATGATGCCACTCCTTTAAGCACAAGGGATTACTCACTTCAAGAACCTGGGTTTAGCATGGTGAGGCTGTTTCCATGGAACCAGCCCTATTCAGCCATTCAGTTGTTCATTCATTCTTTCGCTCTGAGAAGTGGCACATTGGGGAAGGCTATGAGTCTTAGCTGTGTGGTTCAGACATAGCCTTCTTTGAGAGATGTTTTTAGAAAATGGGACCATTCACAGTACCAGCCCATGTACTGAGTATGGCCAACACTATTAGCCAGGTCTATCACGAGATCCCCCATGGATTGAACATTGTAATGATACAATAACAGAGATTCATTGTGCTTGCCCCCTTTATAGTAAATACAATGTCAGCATAGTTTGTCTTTGTAAGGATTTTTTCAAGTGCTCAGTTAAATACCGTTGTGTACATAAAAGGCGTGAGAAAGCCCCATCCCAAAAATGACAGGATTGCTTTGGTGAATATTCTCTTGTAGGTGAACAGTATGCTTGACTCCTGTTCTGTGTGAGTGCATTGAATGAATGTTGTGTATTTGTTTGATTTTTGGCGGGTGCATTCTGCATTTATGTGTGTGTGTATAACCTACACAAGTGTGTGGATTTGTGGGATTGTGTGCTCGTGCGTATATTTGAACAGTTGAATGTGTGTGTGGCGGTGGTGACTTGCAGCAAGGCAGTCAACATATAATTAGACAAATGTAAGTACAGATACATTTTTAGCTAGGAATGCACTTAAATGTTTGAATCTAACCCACCCCCCAAAAAAGAAAAATCCAATTGCTTGTTTGCCTCTGAGGGGGAAATGGTAGTTAGTCAAGGAAAACATTTTGCCTTATGGTCTTATGCCTTACAATGAATTATTCCTCTCGTGGATTAGTCACTGCAAGAGCTACTGATCCTTTGCACGTTCACTGAGCTCTATTTGTCTTTAGTGAACTCTATTTCCAGTGGCAGACAGAGGTCTACTATGCTCTGAAAATGCCTTCTTATGGTCTGAAAAGAGAGAGCTAGAGAAAGGTCTCTATAAAAAGCTTAGGTTTGTCTTAAGAGGGCGGAGAAAGAACTCGTATTTTAAACAGGGGAGAAACCCTGTTGATGTGCCTACTTTGGGACGTGCAAAGCAAGCGTTTGTGGTCGTCCGACGACTTGACCTCCGCCATTTCTTTTGGCTGCCACAGGGTTTTGGTCGCCTCAGCGGCATGGACAGGATCCGGGAATGTGTGGTCCAGGGACATAAAAATCTGTTCAATCCCACGGGAAGGTTAAGTAAACAAGGATGTTTGCTCTATGTCTGTCGCGTTAGCAAGGTGCCATTGCCTTACCCTGGAAATCTAGAGTTCTCGCGAGAGCACAATTTGAATTACACTCTGGCAATGAGTAATGAATGATGCACGTTACTTTTACCCCTTGCATCGCGAGGAACCAATCACATCGGTGTATCTGATATAAACGGGCCAGCGGCAAGCTAAACAGATGACGACAGCGCTGCAATAAATTAGTCAGTAAACATTGGTCGTAGTGTTATCCAATTGCGTCGAAGTCCGGAATCAATCAGTAAACATTGGTCGTAGTGTTATCCAATTGTGTGCAGTTGTAGCGGATGCCAGCTAGCTTAGCTGTGCTTGTGGAACGTTGGTAAACCTCACTCCCCGATGCCTCAAGAGTGCTGCTGGCATGCGAGCCAGTAGCCTGGGCTATTGGCTCAAGTGTTAGCGCGCTCGCCTCCCGATCCGAGGTGCTGCTGTTCACGGGTTCGAGTCAGGGCGTGTGCAGAGCTGAATCGCGCAGGTACAACACAACGCAGGTTACACAGTGAAATTTTCAAATGCAAGCTTGGTGCCGCCCCTCGAGTTGGGCCATTACATTATGTCATGGCCAGACCCTTAATCTTTCTAGATTACCAGGGTCTGGATTTTCCAGGCTACCGTTGCCTCCTTGTTTTAGTTGAACTCTTATCCCCTCTTTCAGAATTGATCTTGCAATAATAGATGACTAAGAATCGGTAACATCATCTACACTATTTTATATTCTAATATGTGAATGACTTGCTCTTAAAATAGCTTATTCTGTTGTTTTTAATTCAGGGCCATATGCAATAACATCACATATCTGAGATGGTCACATTTCAACTTCATGAAATAGTTTTAGGTTTGATGACAGCCTCAAGTCTTTTCCCATTATTGTTCATCTCATAATCCTGCAAACCCAATGGCTGATAACTGCATGTCCAGACAGAGTCTTTTCATTTCCTGAACGACTTGAAAAGATGTTCAGAGTCAGCTGTTTGTGAGCGCCTTGACTTCTCTCACTGAAGGGTGCTCCAAATGTAAGCAGAGCTCTTCACTGTAGTTTTTTCCATGTTTGGGGTACACTCTTGCTACTATGAATGCGGAGCAAATATATAAATATCACCATATTGAGTTTTGGTTTCATGAATTAAATTAAAAGATTTAATTTATTTGATTATCTGTGTGCACAAAAAGTTAGTTTCTCCCAAACACCACACACAAATTCCTCTGTATAGTCATAGTCATGGAATCTAAACCTTACTCCCTAAGAAAATTGCCTGATTTCATTGTATGGACTTTAACTTAGTAAGGTATTTAAGATTATTAGTTTTGTTCAGTGTGATAGGGAAAATGACTCAACATGACAGCATTTCGTAACAACACACAGTATTGCAGCCTGAAATATAAAACACCATGCAGTCTTTTCCTTTCCAAGTCTAATTGACATTCTCTCATCTCGTAATATGTTAAGGCCAGTCGGTAGCTCCCAAACTGCTTGATCCTGAGTCATAAAACGCTAATACAAAACATGTTTTCGACACGAGTCGTTTGGTTAGACTGACACAGTTGCTGTGATCAAAAACAGTAGTGAAGAGAGCAGGCCGTTTTGGCCATGTGAACCCTGTCAAAACTCTATTTGTAGGTGAAATTATCAAAGCAATTTCCGCTGGATGGTAACCTTGAACCGGAAACCCTAGTGAGCTATAGCCAAATCCGTTCCTGTGACGACAAACGGAAGCCACTTCCACCCAGCTTTTCCTTTGGCCGAATCAATTCCAACCACTTGTTGCTCTGTGCTATGCTGTGCCACATATTAGCTATATTGAGAGTAAATTACATGCTGTCAGCAAAGCCACAGGCCTGAGCTCAAACTCACCACAAATGCTTTCTCTGGCTTTGATGGTGTTGCTGATGACTACCAATGGGGATTTATATATTTCTGTTTATATATTTCTGATGATGATGATTGGATGAAGGTATTTTGGGACGACGACGTCACATTTCCAAAACTGACTAGCTCAACTGTGTGATGACTCATGCCCAAAGAAACAGACAATCTGTTGCATTGTATCACTTATGTGTCCGTGGACATGGACACCGATTAGCACACACACATACATTAATGGCCAATCCAATTTGTGCAGGGACCGCATGAAATCAGACTTGACACAGGCCCCCCTTGACCTCATGCATCCTGGTTCCGATGTGGTAGGGAAGGCCTCTGAGTAGAACCAGCTGCCCCTGTTTTGGCTGCCGCTGTGGGGAAGAGGAGTTTTTGGCGCAGTGGTGAGTGGTTTGCGTATTCTATATTTGCCCCGACCGTACAGAAAGCTCCACCCTCGACTATAGTCACTCAGTAAAACCTTCATATCCTCTCAGCATCTCTCTCTCTCCCCTCCTCTCAGCCTCTCTCTACCAGAGCATATATGAATTCCCTGGCTCTGCTCATTAGCCTGATACGTCACCAAACACACAGCCACATGGGCATGTAGGTAAAATGCGCACTTCCAAGAAGTAATTTGACCTTCTACAATGTTAAATTCAACGTGTAGAACCTCTGAAACTCTTTAGTCGAACTGCCTCTCCTCCAAAAGGCAATATCATAGCAGCACTTCTGTGAGTGGGCAAGAAGTCTTCAGACCCCTAAGGCGTTCTACATACTCGACACACCCGACCGGTAGCGCGACACCGTGACGTCGATCTTGCTGGCGCGCCAGGATTTTAGCCAGGTAGCGCACCATTCTTTTTTTCAGACGAGCGCGACAAAGCGGAAACAGGAAGATGGACTAGTTCGAGGCCAAGCGAGAGTTGCAGTGTTTTGTTACAGTCGTGAATTTGTCATAGTTTGCTGGATAAGTTAATAAAGTTACCAGCGAGAGTTGCAACACATGGAATTAAGAGGAAAGAATAGAAACGATTTATTAAATTATTATATATTTATTTATTATTTAAATTAAAAAGGATATCTATTAAGGCTTGAACAAAATCTCTTTCCACTTCAGGAAATTACACAAACTCAGCCAGCTGCTAGCTAGCTAGCTAACTAAACTGTTTAAATTATTAAAATTTCCCTCGGGATGACTAAAGTATCTATCTATCTATCTATCTACCTGTGCGCGCACCTTGGAAACTAGATGATAATGATGGTGGTAGTTGTGAATAGTAGCAACCAAAGTCTGAAGTACCATCACAGAGGCTAGCTAATAGCAGAGCCCGTTTACATCCTCTGCTACTAGTGTTTCTTAATGCAGCTTCTTCTGCTGTGTAACGTAGTTAGCGTTAATCTTTTCACAACAGCGACACCTCTGTTCAGGAGAATACTTAAGGCTAAACAGCAGGTAGCCCTGCCCTGCTGATGTGGAGGTGTTAAGTGCAGATTTGCATGTGAACACACTCGTTTAAGTATGTGTGTGTGTGTGTGTTTGTTTGTCTCCATTGCTCTGAGATTATACCC
Source organism: Alosa alosa (assembly GCF_017589495.1). Classification (NCBI taxonomy): domain Eukaryota; kingdom Metazoa; phylum Chordata; class Actinopteri; order Clupeiformes; family Clupeidae; genus Alosa; species Alosa alosa. The sequence continues at coordinate 12,845,803 of NC_063210.1, read as the reverse complement.
TAGCAGGCTGGCTAAGAGAGGGTGTGGTTGCGTGGGGCAGGATGACTTTGGGACCATGGACGCAAATGTAAAGTGGGGTGGTGATGGTGGGGGTGGGGCATGGGGTGAAATTGCTACTCTGGAGCTTTGTTGAGAGTTTTAAATAGTTGCATCTGTGCTGCAGTAAACACGATTGGTCGCCACAGTAGCCCTCTTCCTCGAAAGGCACAAGGGCCGCCGGTGGCGGACCACAAGCACATGGTGCTGAGACTAGGCACAAGGGCGGGAAAAGACACTCTTGATTTAGACAAAAGGGGGGAAAAACAACAGCGGAGGATTGTTGTCGAATTGCACCACTAGACCAAGCTGGCAAGGGAGCATCCCAATCAAACTGCCATTCTTGGTTTTCTACGAAGCAAAGATGTGACATTAAAATTGCCAGCCTCTGAAAACACTAAGAACATAGATTACTAAATGGGCACTGAAAAAGAACATTCTTTCCTCAAATTAAAGCAGTTAAGCTTCTTCTTTATACAATGGTTAGAGTGGTATATTTTTGGGCTAAGCAAACCAGTGCCCAGTAGCATACCCCTTAGCATATTAAAACAGTCATGAAAAGGCAATTGTCCATTAAAATGTTACATATTACTCTCCTATTCCCTAACCACCCACACACTCACTTATTCGCTCAACTGCACACACATACACAAATACACACACACACACACAGACTCTTGCTCACAAAATGACACACACACACAGTATATATATACTGCCGTTCAAAAGTTTGTTTTTATAGACAGAAACAGAATACCAGCTGAGATCAGTTGGATTGTTCTTTTAATCAGGGCAGCAGTTTTCAGATTGTATTATGTGCTTACAGAATTGTAAAAGGGTTCTCCAATGTTTTCTCAGTTAGCCTTTTAAAATTTTATCAGATTAGTAAACAGAATGTGCCTTTGGAACATTGGATGAATGGGCCTCTGTATATTACATTACATTACATTTGGCTGACGCTTTTTTACCAAAGCGACTAACAACATGGTAAACAGTAAGTTTTAGAACAATTCTCACAATTTTAGGACAGTTTAAAAAAAACATTAGAGTACAGTAAGAATAAGTCGTCGGAGTGCTGTTTTTAGCAGTTACTTGTCAGTTTAAAACGGCTGGTGAGTGCTAGGATCAGTAAGACTTGTTGTAAGTAATATTACATTACTAGTTATTAGTGTAACGCTGTGTACACAGCATTTACTAAAAGAAAGGTTTTGAACAACTCACTTGGGTTTTCTGCTCGGTGTCATCTTGCCAGTCAAGGAGTGAGTTGTCCAAAACCTTTCTTTTGAGTAAACTATGTGTACACAAACAATGTTCTCAATGCTCGAGTTCATGTGTAGAGACACTGATGATACTTCGATCAAAGTTTCATGTTGTGTCAAGCCTTCTTAGTGTTCCAAAAATAGCGATTTTGACAAGATCATGTATAAAAATAGTAGTGCCCCTAGGATTCCCATTCAAAACTCAATTTGACCCGAAAACGACAACACGGACAAGCTTAAAAGTGGCGCTTCCGACGTAATTACGCTTTTAAACGAAAGTCACGCTTTAAAAATCAGCCATTTCTTTCTACAACAGTCTATTACAACATTAATGATGAAAACAAGGATATTTCTAAGTGACCCCAAACTTTTGAACGGTAGTGTACAGTATATAGTAAGACATCCATCCATCACTCTGGAAACTGATTTTTTGAGCAGGGCAGTGGCAAATATTACAGCCTTTTGGCATCCATAAAATGACTCACTCAATTTAATCACAAGTAGACATCAGCAATATTTAATTTCATAAGCAATGAAATCCAGATGCGTCAAAACTGTGACCTCGTAAAAAAACAAAATAAAGGCAGAGTGTGTAAATTGATGTATGTAGAGAAGAGAAACAGTAGCGCTACGCAGCAGACAGACAAAAAAAGAAAAACAGTCTCCAGTCTCCTCTAATCGTTTGCCAGGAGACATCTGTCAACAGAGACAAACAGGAGATAAATGTCACACGCTTCTGCAAGCCAGCTGCAGAAAGAATGTCAGAGAACCACTCGGAGGAGTTGTAAACATCTGTTGTTACAGGGGAGGAGAGACCCCCATATGGACCTGTGGCTCTCACAAGCCACCTCAGTCGTAGAACACACACACACACACCTCTTTCCTAGAGGAGGGTCATCATGAACTACACATTAACCATTCCTTAGTGTCTGTGAATCTGTGTGTTTAAGCGTGCTTGTGATTGTGTGTGTGTGTGTGTGAGAGAGAGAGAAGCAGAGAGAGTTCATGTCCGTGTGTCAAACAGCAGCAAGGCAATTCCAGACATATATGGCAAGATGGAAGGATAAATCCTGATATCCCTTATTCATCTTTGAAAAAATGGCACTTTTGTATAAATGTTGCACTTTTGCACATTGCTTTCGGCCTAAAAGCAGCATGTCTTCGCCAAATCTCCATGTCACTTAAGAACACTTTGGCCCTCAAATGCTTATATCCAAAAAAGATATATGCATCACTTTGTTCTTTGTTTTTCTGATATGATAATGAGATCACTGAAAGATACCAGTTACCACAAGCCACATAGTCAATATCAATATTCTTAGACTACTCTGTAAAAAAAATATCACTTAAATAAAGTTCTGTTTCCCTCTTTCTTAAAATACCAAATACCCAGTACTCTAGTGTTCAGCGATTCTAATTTCATAATTCTTCTTTAGACACAGTTACTTGATAAAATAATAAAAAACATCAAGCCATATCCCAAAATCTACCTCCTTACAGTTTTCAGATATGTAACTACACAATGCTGCATCAAGCATGTGTTGCCCTCAATAAATACCAAACAATTGTTAAATAACCCCAGCTAGGATAGCAACTCCTTGAAGAAAAATAAAATAAGTTGTGTTTTATGAAAAATTCTTTTCCGCGATTAAACTGATGGACTTGTCCATTAGCATCTCTTTGCTCTCTGCAAATTTATACCCAAACAGTTTCATTGTGGGCCCACAGACCTTCTGTACAACTTGGGCTAGTTTGAACGGTATGCTAAATCTCCATTTCTCCACCTGCTCAGAGGAGTTCTTCTGGGTGGAGTATACCCCACTGACCTCCTTGGATGCCTGAGTGTTCTTCAGTATCCACTCTTTGACTTTGGATGTGAAGGGGATGCCGGCGAACTGGTACATCTCTGTGGCCTTCCTCATGGGGAAGCGTGCTATGTCCTCGTAGCGCACTAGCATGTAGCGGTCGCGCAGCCACTCCGGCTGCTTCAGGCCCACCTCGGCGGACACGCGGATGTTGTCGCAGTTGCCCTTTAGTTTGCGGACCTCGTCGTCATCCACGGGCACCTCCCCGTCCACCGCCCAGCGCTTCCAGTTCTTGTACTTGGCGGAGAACGCCACCATCCGGGAGGCGAGCACGGCACGTGGGTCCCGCACCAGCTGGATGAACTTGACGTCCAGCCTGGGGTCCTCGGCGAGGGGCCGCAGGGTCTCCAGCTGCCGGACGCGCACCGACTTGATGGCGCGGTGCTCCTTCTGGCGGCACGACTCGGACGCCATGGTGAGGTTGAGGGGCCCACAGCGGCGCGTGCGGCACCGGTAGCGCTCAAACACGCCCTTCACCACGGGCCCGCAGACAGGCTCCTCGCACAGCGAGCTGCTCGACTCGCGCCGGAAGAGCGCCGGTGTGACGTGGTCGACCGGTGGCGGCTCGATGAAGCCCTCCAGTGTCGTGAAGTCGCACAGGAAGAGCCCCTGGAGCACGTCGCGATAGGCGGGCGCGGCCGCTGTGGCATTGGTGCCCCCCGTCTCCAGGGTAAGAACCCTCTCGACGTGCCACAGTGGTTCGAACAGGTAGAACATGTTGCCCCCCTGCTGGTTGAAGAACTCGCCCACGAACGAGGAGCCTGTGCGCGTGGTGGCCAGTAGCAGGATGTGCTTCTTGCCCCACGACGAGAGACGCTCGGGCTCTGGCTGCTCTGTGAAGTTCTCCAGGCGCCGCTTCATGTGCCTGGGTAGGCCGGGGTCCAGACGAGCAAGTGAGATCCTGGACTCATTTTGTGGCGTTGCTCCCACTAGGGCGACAACGCTGGCCTGGAGCGGAGTCTGGGGGGTCTGTCGGGGGGTGAGCTTGTCCGATACCCTACAGAACACAGAAGAGAATGTTGACTGCGTTGGAGCATAACAGCAGAGCCTTGAATGTGCATGTTGATAACGGTTAGTCAGTAAATGGCTCAGTAACATGTTACCCAGATGAAATGAGAACCAATCTGTTGTTAGCCAGTTAACATGAGCATAACACTTCAGATCAACCAAATCTACAGTTTTTTGCTTGGCTGACTATCACTACCTCAAACGATATCAATCCTGCTACAATAGTGGATTCAACAAGAGCTTTTAACACTCATGGCCATGTTATATAAATATTATGGATGACATTGGAGGATAAACAGAAAGCACCATGAAAGCAAAATCCAGCAGTTAAACTACTAAAAAGAGAGTGTAGGAAGACCGAAAGAAAATGGTGTATATACAAGCTTCAGATCCACTATGAAAATCCATAAAGAGATGCTCCGCACATTTAACTCTGAAATATGCAAAGCAAGATAGTCTTTCTTCTCTAACGTCATCAGTAGAAGTTCAAATAACACTCATGTACTATATTTAACCGTCAAAAAGTTAACAAATTCCCCCTCACAATTAGCGCCTGAACTCTCAAAGCAATGACTTTGCATCTTTTTTCAAAGGTGAAATTGACAAAATCAGACTCATATCTCTGTAAATGGAGCAGGACCTAAATGACTATCAGACATGCTTCAGCAGTACACACCTTCTCAACCTCTCAGGTCTCAAGGGGAAAAACCTGTTGTTAGAACAAAACCAAAGTTCACAAAGCCAGAACTGAGAGACTCAGGAGAAGTTTTTATCCCCAGGCCATCCGAACTCTGAACTCACACTATACTGACTTTGCACACATTCACTCTTCAGCACTCTCAAACATTTCCCAACTCTGAACTCACACTATACTGACTTTGTACTCATTCCTCCCTCAGCACTCATGACCCCCACACACACACACACCTACAAGACTTTTAGCACTTTTACATCCCTCACCCTATGCTATAGACCTTTATTCATTTCTTTTTTTCATCCTGCGTCCAAAACACACACACACACACACATATCTGACTTTCTCAACTTTTGCACATCTCCATAGAACTTTTTATTTATTATTTTTGATTTCTCCTCCATCTACCCATGTCCTTGATTGCCTAGCCTTTCTGCCCCCAGCCCACCCCCCCACAACACACAAAAACACACACTTACATCTTCACTGTCATACAGTACTCTGCTTGCAATAGTAAGTCCCTTCACCATACTTGCAGTACAACGCCCCCAATACACAGCACATTGTCTCATGAGGGAAGCTTCTCCAGCACACACATGTGCACACTGCCCTCTCCCCACATACACAGCACACTATCCATCTCCCCTGTCATCCCCCAACACACACACCAAGACCCCTGGCAGTTGGGTTAGCCTCTTGAGCCGTGGATCTGCCCAAGGTTTCTTCCTTGGTAAGGGAGTTTTTCCTTGCCCCTGTTGCTCTTGGGTGCTCCTTGTTGGTGCCCCCCCAATTCCAATCCTCCCCCACCTTTCTTATGCAGCCCTTGCCACTTAATCTACTAAACCCCTCTTCTACTGCACTTTTTACCCCCCCCCCCACTTTGCACAAATAGGCTGACACCAGACATAATTTCACTGCATTTCTTACTTCTATAACTATATGCATGTGACAATAAACTTCCTTGTATCCTTGTATCCTTGTATCGTTGTAAACCTGGTGAAGCAACTTTTAGCTGCTGTGCGGTTCAGCTCTGGAACCAACTTTCGGAAGACATACAGTATATATATAGGCTTTGCTAACAAATGCTTAGGCAAATGCTTAGATGTGGACTCTAAGCGGTTTGCCTTAGTATGTTCTAAGTATGTGTTGTGATTATATGACTTTATATACAAATGTTTATGGAACACAACGACCAGAAGACTGGCAGCCTTAACCCTTAACCCCCTACCAGCACATCGTATGGAAACTGTGGCAAGGAAAAACTCCCATATTCCAGAAAGAACCCTTGAGCAGAACCTGACTTAACCTGACTATTGCCCTTATATGCTTTTAGTTGCTATTACTGTAAAGCACATTGAATGACCCCTGTGCGCTATATAAATAAACTTGATTTGACTTGACTTGTTGTTGGGCTGTTAGTCTAGACATGATTAACAAATGAAACCAGCTTGCATCACTAAAACCAAGAATTGTGCAATCCTCTGGCAGAGTGACTTTTCGAAGGCTTCAACCTTAATGGGTAGGCTTACCGGGATATGATGTTGTTCTCCTTCTCGATGATGACGAGGGCCACAACAAACACAAGAAATATGGTGTATTTGATCCTCATTCTCGGACACACTTGGATACGTTTCCACATGCCACCTGGGAGCAGACGTGCACTGAAACAGCCAGACTCTGCAGTGACCTGACTGTTCCAGGGGTTCACTGGTTCATCCTTCTACCCATCACAAATGCCTCAATCTGCAAGACAAAAGCAGAGGGGGCAAATGAGGCAAAAGGCTGGATAACACTTTACTTGGATGGTCTGAGATTATCAGATTAAATTGAAATTCAGTATATAAAATTGATGTTGAATAACTACTGAACATTACCTTAACCAAAACCATCCCCTAGCCTTAACCTTAACCACACAGTAGTAGTCTAAAGAAATAGTAGATAGTCTAAAGAGAACTATCCAAGTCAAATGTGACCAAAGGTGGCATCAGCAGCACTAAAATGCTGAGACATGCAGCCGGCACCAGACAGATTTCCCCAATCAGGCTGATTCTTGTCTGGCTGTAGAGCCTCCATATGGACATTGGTTATCATGTCTGCTTTTCCATCTGTTGTGCTGATAGATCAAGACTACAAAGTTAACCTATAGTGATAACATATTAGGCTAATGATGATGTCCCTTGTGAGTTACATTGGTATGATCATGTGATATATGTACAGTATGTATATCATTTGGCCCATTTCTGTTGTATCATCAATTTCAGGCCCAAAAAAGGCCCAAACATAAATGATCACATTCATCTAATCTTTCCTAACAATCCACTAGCTGTCTGCCCCATAAGCAGGCTGTCAAAAAAACGTGTCTCTGTAGGCACTAGGCAGCCTAGGCTCCAAGATCTGTACACAACAACAATTGCTACCAACAAGGGTTGGCAACCCACTCAAAAGCAAAATAAAGTGTTTCAACCAATAACCGACGAGATGCGCGTTTAGGAGAGTTTTAATTGCACGGGAGGGAGTAGCGAGCTAGCTCTCTGTTTTGTTTGAACATCAACAGAAGTGACGTATCCCCGTTATCGCTGATACAACGTTTAAGGCAGTGTAAAGAATTTGAACATTTCTGAAGGTTTTCTTTCCCCCACCAGTGGTGTGTTTTCTGAAAAGATAGAAGTCAACAATTGAAAAGGAGGGCCAGAAATGTCAACCTGACAGTGCATAGCATAATTATGCCAGCCTGTAATCAGTCTCAGTGAAAAGTGTCAAAGTGGAAATACCAGTGAAATTGCAACTCACTGTTCACCCCTTCCATCCGGCCTCGGACACCACCTTATTCAGAGAAGTTTAACCTTTTTCCTTCAATTCTCACATCTTTATGTGCTCAATCTATATTTCAAGACACCCTGTGGGAGACAGCCAAGGTGCACTACATACCAGAGGTCTCAACAGGTCAGTGTCTGAGTCAACAGCACAGGGGCCGGATGAATGTCAGTGCTATCTGATGGATCGCTCCAGGGCCCCTTCTATCTGCCGAGCCTCCGCAGTGGTTAAGGGGGAAGCCCACCCATTATGCCATGGGAGCACCCCTGGAGAGAGCCGGGCCATTCACCATCCATGTTTGCCCTCCTCTCGCTAAGCTAACGTTGATAAAAAAGACAGAATAGCACACAGTACTACAGATAACACTGAAGAGTGAAGTTAAGCCCGTCATAAAAAGAAACACTATCAACCACCACTGAGTGGCTCCTGTTCTGCTGAACAAGTGTTGGGAGAAATTCCACAGAATTCCATCTATACAATGTGGCATGGCGGAGCAGCACTAATGTCCCCAAATGACAATCGGTCGACCCGGGTTCCATTCCCATTGAAAAAAAGCGTCTGCTAAATATCAGTCAACTTTAACTTTAAACGATGTGTAGCCTGTATCTATAATACTCTGTTTTGAGGGGTGAAAGAGTTACATGTGATCCTGGCAAGAGTGTGGCGTTTGTGTTGGCTTCTCAGTCCCATAGAATTCACCTACATAAAATGTAGCCTGTATAATTACACTACATAGCTTAGAGATTAGTGTGTTTGTTAGCCTACATAAAATACTTGTGGCCCTCCAGGTGCGAGGAGACAAATGACTAATGGCGTAAAACAATGTTTTAGTTAAGGAAAAGAGGCTCTCCATCTTCTGGCCTGGCGACTGAGAGGAGGCAAAGAGACGCAGCTGGACAGCTGGAAACCCGACACCTGTCAGCGTGTTAAAGAGCGGCCTTTCGAGTGTGAGCAGGACATGTGCCATCTGCTCCGCAATCTCAGCTGTGACTGAGGAGGTGAGATTCAACCCCTTTCCAAACACTCCAATCCCAAACCCCCCAATCTGGAGGCAAACTGTCTGGGAAACTCGAAAGCTACTACACTTCAACCCCTCAGGCATTTTTGGTTCGTAGCCACCCATTCACTTTTGCCTTGTCTCTCATACTCAAAGTCATTAAGAAGTGGGTTAATGAAGCTTATCCTTACATTGGTGATCCAAGACTCTACTGTCCTCCAAAAATACAGACAAAGCACCCAAGGCTAATTAATAAGACCCTGATAATATGCATTTGTATGGCAGGTTTATCCAAAATCACAATTATCCAAAGTACAAATCACACTAGCACAGGATATTTTTGAAATTGAATAACTGAAAGTTTGTAATAGATTAAGACTGGCACACTTTGTTTATGTTTAGGTTTCCACAGGAGTCCTTAAATGAGTGACTACTGCTGAGACATTTGGATGAAAACAAAAACAAGCATTCTCTTGTGACATACAGCAACAGGTTTCCTCGTTCCCTTTTTTGCCTAGGAAGGGACGACTGCTTGAAGAATAAGGACAGTAAGCTCTTAAGGAGGCCAGCCAAGAGTGAATACAGACATTGCTTAACAGCAACCGGACCTGTCTGCTTAGAGCCTGCAAATCACAGCCTGCTGGTGCAATATGAAACATGTGATTCAGCTAAGATCTGGCGGAATGGGACCCATTAGGTGAAAACACAGGTGAAGGTAGAATGCCATTCATTTATACGCTTTGGATTTCTATCCACATTTGTCATTAGCTTAAACTGGAGACACATCTTCTTGTTCAGTAGTTAACTACATTTTCCAAAAATTAACAAATTAGAAGTCCTCTCTAAAGAAAGAGGCTTACTGTTTCAGGGCAGAAAACTCATAATGGCATATAAGGTCAACTTCTTATTTTGATAATTGTATTCCGCCTTTCCAGTTAATAGTGAGAGATGATACACCATCATGGATCTGGAAAATTTTGAGTATTCTATATGCAGATGGAAATAAATGATCATAAATGATCATACATCACATAAACACATGACTAGAAACCTCGCACATCCCAAAAAAGGATATGGTCAGAGGTGTTAAAGTCATAACAACATATAAAGGATGTACTATACCTCTATAGTCTATATCAGTTGTTCTAGAGTGCGGAACAAAATTGAAATAACGAGAACCCAGTGTATCAAGAACACAAATGTTTAAGAGTCAGACAGGCGAAGAACATTCTCTCACTAACAGACTGGATGTAATTCTGTTTTCTGCAACAGAGCTTCTCAGAAACAGCTCATCAGATCAGACTAAATAAATTGTGATCTCTTCATTGCATCCTCCTGCTGTGCATAATATACATCATGTTTGTTTCTAATGTCCTCTTTAATAAGGTTTCAACACAGCCATAATCTCAAGGAAAAGCCAGGATGAAAATACTTGGAAAAACTTCAAATAGGAAACCCTTTGACACAATGTATTTTGCATAGCAGGGAGACCCCACACAAACAGCACGAGGCTACGTGAGTAATCCAGAAAAGACTTCTGGCTGAATTAAACTAATGAAGCACATGACTTTATTATTCCCCTACTCAAATCAAAGCATTTACAATAGATCACATGCATATTTCCGAGACGACTCAGCTGCCAGGCTCTGTACTTAGTATAATTACATGTGGGTCCGTCTAAGATACCTTCAAGTTCTTGGTGTCTGTCCCAAAACTATAGGTACGACTTCATGCATGACTTTTTCTTCATTTGCCTTTTGACCCCACCCCCCATTTGTCCAAAAGGGATCACCACAAAACTTTTAACAAGTACAACTTAGCTGTTTGCATCCCAGTTGTGAAACTAATGCATCAGAATATTCATAAAGTGAAGAATTCAACAAGCCATATATATATGTGTATATATATAAACAATTATCCATAAAGAACTTGATTATTGTTTTTGATAAACAAAACAACTTTAGTGATTTGCTGACGATGTTGGGGGGGGGGGCTTCCAAAAGGTGATTAAGACACCCTGAAACCGTGGCAGTACTTGGCACTATTAGGTTTTTGAGCTTCTACCCATTACTCATGCTAGCAATTGTGCCCGTTAATAACCACAAACCCTTAACCACCACGAGTCTAAATATACTATATATCCTACACTGTAAAAGTACAACCCTCACCAGCCTCATTCTGGTGTGGTCTGAGTCCAACTGAGGACAAGGCTAAGGGTTGTACCCCACAAGCTTCTTTTAGATCCACCACTGCTATGGAGTTACAGTCTTGGCTTGTCATGAGACAATACTAATATGGGACTATAACTTATAGTCCCATCTCAAGCCCAAATAGATCAGGATGCTTAACTCCTTCCTTCCCTCCTAACAGATAACTAATTTCCTGTTATCACTTCCTGCTATAACTTCCCTTAGGAGTATGGGCGTAGGGAGAGGTGACACAGAAGAGCAGTGCTGCTTGGAAGGCCAAAAATGAAGTGTTTGCCAGAGATACAATCAGAGAAGAAGGGAAGCAAACCCACTTTATCAATCTTACGGAGAGGAGTTATTTTGTTGCCATGTGAGACGGCAAATAGGAAATTCTTTCATCTCTGACTACTTTAACGTTCTTAAGGTCCTTATTTTGAAGATGTAGACACTAGCTGATGATACATGTGGCAACTGTTGCTGATTGTTCCTCATTGTGGTTCTGGCAGGTTCCCATTGATATTAGGCAACAATTACTTTTCATCATCATCTTTTATCATCAGTAGGCAAATCGTCATGATCATCCAATCAGAATAAATGGAACTGATTACTGTTAAGCAGTGGAGTCAACTGGCCTATTTAGTTAAATTATTAGTTAAAGTCAATGCTAATATATTAGAAGTGCTATGGTGCGTTTGTTGTGGTGTTACCACAATGGTGGTCTTACTTACAATGAAGCAATGATGGGACGAACTTTAGGACGAAACCTCAGACAGTATAACATAGTTTGAAAAGTAGCCTACTCCCTAATACCAAAACTCTGATGTGTAAAATGCAAATAAAAGCAAAATATGATCATCTGCAAACCTCGTAAACCCATATTTAGCTGCAAAAAGGACATAGACAACACATCAAATGTTGAAAATGACAAATTTGACTATTTCATGGAAAATGCATGTTAATTTTGAATGTGATGCCAGCAACACATTTAACGGGGCGGAACGGGGGCAACAAAATGCTTGCAGAAAACAAAATGAGGAGTATTTCACAACTAATTAGGCTAACTGGCACCATGATTGAGTATAAAAAGAGCATCACAGAGAGGCTCTCAGAAGTAAAGTTGTGGAGGTATTCATCACTATGGGTAAATGATGAAACTATAAGAATAATGCTTCTTAACATGAAATTGCGAATAATAAGGGGATTTCATCTTCTGCAGTACATAGCATCATTAAAATATACTGAGAATCCAGAGAAATATTGGGTGGCCATGGTCTTTTGGACTTCATATGGCACTGCAATAAAACCAAACTTGTTTCTGTAAAGAAAATAATTGTATGTGCATAGGAAAACTTCCGATAACCATCGTCTAAGTTTGATACTCAATCCACAAATGCCAGTGTAAACTTTACAATGCAAAAGAAGAAATTGTATTTAGACATTATACCGGAATGCCACCGTCTTATCTGGACCTGAGCTCGTTTAAAAAGGACTGAGGTAAAGTGGAAAATGGTCCTGTGGTTCTAACCAACTATCCAACTTGTTATAGTGCACAGTTCCATACCCAGCATGATGGTGTGGAGATGCATTAGTGCCAATGTCATTTGCCATTTCCCCACACATTCCATTCTGAATGATGTACACAGGTTTTGAGCAACATATACTGCCATCCAGGCCAAGTCTTTTCAGAGAAAACCTTGAATATGTCAGGAAAACAATGGCAAAATTAATTCTGCACATATTTAAACAGCTCCATAGAAGAAGAGTGCAGGTGCTAAAATGGCCTGTCTGTAGTCCAGACCTGTCAAATTAGGTGCATCATGGAATGAAAAACATGATTAAGAAGATCCCAGACTGTTGAGCAGCTGAAATCCTATATCGGGCAACAATAGGACATTTCATTATCAAGACTCTAGCAGCTCAGTTCCCTAAATATTTTCAGAATATTTTGTTAAATGAAGAAGTGAAGCAGCACAGTAGTAAACATGCCCATCACAACTTTTTTTGAAACATGCTGTTGGCGAGATTTGTTGATTATCACATCTTATTTTTATTTGCATTTTACACAACATCCCATTTTTTTCTGATTTGTGGTTGTAGTTCTGGAAAGTACCAACTTGTCAAACCTGAAAGTATGTTGGGCTGGCAAACATGTTGAGCCTAGAGGGTGCTCATACCTTCAAATCTTAAAAATAGCATGACTGCGTTCTTGGAAATTATGTTTTGTGAGGCGGCAATTATATATCAAGGTATGTATGTAACGGGGCTGAATGTGTTAACAGGAACATTGACTGATGGTAGGGGGTGGGGCTGGTTAATAGTGTATGATTACGTTGTGGTGTGTATGTGGTTTGTGTGCTCTTCTACAGGTGCATTCAACGCCCTAAATGGCAGACCTGGGCGCAGTTGGTGGTTGAGAGATTTAAAATGCCAATGGCGGCCTTTGACTGTGTGATTCTTGGTAGCAGTAGGCACCATAAAGGACTACCACCCGAAGTCCGAGAAGTAAAGGGGGGCTCGGAAGACGAACGCACAACGCACCTGGGGAGAGGCCATATATCGTTCTAGCAGAGCGGGCGCTCAGACCGAATACAACGCACTCAATATATCCACGTTAAGGGAAGTAACTTGACCATCGTTCTATGAGTGAGAGGGCTGTCATCGCGGCTGTGGTGGACGTTGATTTCTACCCCTTTCCCCTGCAGTTCGGAGACAGCTGAATCGAAAGTGGAGGAAGACGGCTAAAAGAGAGGCCTACAACGCACTCTATGTATTGCACTAAAGGGAAGTACTCATATCGTAGCCTACCACTATTTGTGCGAGTGGCCTAAATTTCGTGTCAGTGTGATTGCTGATCACTGTTCCTCCCCTTCCGCAGCTCTGTTCGTGTCTGCGAAGAGGCGTGTGGGTCGTGAAAGCGAGTGCGTGCCATAAGGAGAGGACTACTGGGAGTGTCGGGTCTGGACTGTTCACCGCGGCGACCATTGAGTAGGCTAGCTAGCTTCGAGCGCTAGCAGCTACTACGTGGAGAAGTAAATCGCTGGGTCGTGAGTGGTGCATGGACTGTTCCTCTATAGCCCTTATTAGCCTTTTCCTTGTACGAGCTAAATACTACCAGTTGTCTAGCCTTATTATTATGTCCGGCTGCCCATGGTGCTAGATAGGCCTGCTATGTGATCCTAAATCTGGTGATTGTCTTATCGCTGTTAAGTGCTCTATGTCTCTGTGGGCCTATTGCCCGTTTTGTCTGAGCGTCGCCGTAGCTTAAGTTTGCTGTGTTGCCGTGGTGTTCAGTGCTCTTATGATTCACCGTGATGCTGTTGGCTTGTATGGCCCTTTACGTTTGCTGTGAGGATTGATAATTGTGTGCTGTGTTACATGATAATTGTGTGCTGTGTTACATGCCGTCACACCGTCAGGCATACCCACATTGTGTAGAGCATTATAGCCTGAGATCTCCCTCCTCTAGAGGGCGCCAGAATATGGTATTTACATATACCAGGCTACTGATTTGTTTTGTAGTTTCAGTGCTTCCATACTGGTCCTATACTGTAAACAGGCTGTAAACTTACATGGGCTATTGAATTGTTCTGTGGCCCTTCAGTTCTTTCATACTGGTCTTATACTACAATTGGGTAGTGAACTTCACATAGGCTATTGATTCAATTTGTGGCCCTCCAGCTCTTTCACACTGGTCCTATACTTTTAATTGCTGACAACTGGTAATGTATTCTTGTGTCGCGAACTGTTTGTGTCGTATCTGAACCGCTCCATTTTTAAGATAATTTAATAAAACGGTTCCGAAGTTTAGTGGAGAAGGGGAGTCGTATAGGTTTATTGAATGGAGGACTCAAATAGAAGCCTTGATCAGGGCCCAGGGGCTGAATGCAGAACAACGGGTCGACTTTGTGTTGAGTGCATTAGAGGGGAATGCTAAAAGAGAGGTGGCACTGTTGCCGCCGGAGAAATGTGACTCTGATGGTGCGATCTTATAAGAATTAGCGCTGCTGTATGGAGGCCAGCAACCAGTGGCTCAATTGCGCATCCAGTTTTTTAACTGCAAACAGGAGCCAGGGGAGGCTGTACGGGCCTTCACCCTCCGCTTACGTGAGTTGCACCACAAATGGAGAGCGAGGGAACCCCTTGCAGCTGGGACCGATGAGGAGCTTCTTCGAACTCAATTCGCCATGGGCTTGAGGTCTGGCCCAACTAGTCAGGAGCTGCAGAGACTACTCCGCAGGACCCCAACACTCACTTTTGCAGAGGCCTGTCAGGAAGCAAAGGCGCTAGAAAGGGAGCAAGGCCAAGCCGAAGGAGCACAAGTCTGCCCAACCTTCGCTGTAGCACCAGGGCCTCCAACGCCAAAGCCCACAGTGACCACAGATTGGCAACAGATGAAGGAGACTTTGCGTAAAGAATTGCGGGAGGAATTAAAAGAACAGGTGACCCTTCTAGGAAAGTCCATTGTGGATGAGCTGCAGGGACGGTTGAAAATCAGCCCATCGGCACCCCCGCCACTAGCTGCTACTTCCCCCCAACCAATTGGGCGACCTCCAACTAATGCCACGCCCACTCAACATTTCTGGCCCCCACAGTCAAATGCCCCCCGACGTCAAAGATTAGGGTCAGCCCCCCCGGGGCAGTCATTCTATCAGTGGGATGCCCAAGGCAGAGCTATCTGCAGAGACTGCGGGGAAGCTGGCCACACCCAGAGATTCTGCCCTCAGCGACGTCGGACCCAGGCGGGTTTTCGGTACTCCCGGTCACATCAGGGCGAGTGAACCGGGAGGGGTCCCCCACTGTGCCCCCACAAAAGCCCTCGATAGTGGGTAGATGCCCCGAAGTTGAAGTGCTCGTCCAACAACAACGAATACCATGCATACTTGACACTGGTTCGCAAGTAACCCTTTTTAGTGAAACCTTGTTCCGGCGCCATTTTGGTGAAGGTAGTATCCTCGACCCGAGCAGCATATCATGGCTGGCCCTGAAAGCAGCCAATGGGCTAAACATTCCTTATGTGGGGTATGCAGTTTTAGATTTTTTCAGATTGGGGCATAGATGTGAAAGGGAAAGGGTGGTGATTGTCCGAGATGACTGCATCAACACTGAGTGTGGACTCTTGGGCATGAATGTCATAGCCGACTGCTGGGCTGGTATTTTCTGTGGTGGGCACCCTGGTGTTGCTGCATTTAAATCTGTATTCTCTCCTGCTGCAGAAAAAATCTGGGACGCTGCCTTTGCTGCCTGCCAAAGGACTAACACTTCAGTAACGTGTATGGACCTACAGGGGGTGGCTAGACTTCCGCGGCAGCCCCCAGTGGTGATTCCGCCTTCAACAGAGATGATGGTCTGGGCTCAGGGTGCGCAAGAAGCTGGCCAACCCGACTGTCCCGCCTTGATTGAAGATCTGGAAAACTATGGACAAGAATGGAGGGTGGCTAGATCAGTGAGTTGGACTCAAGGGGGAAGGTTCCCCGCGTATCTGTAACCCTAACCCTTTTCCCCTGGAACTCCCTCAGAGACGCCCCCTGGCTTCAGTTAGCCAGATTGATCAACAAGACATTCTGGGGCAGTCAAGATTGGTGCTGCGAAACGCTGGACCTCATGTCGTTGAGGTTGATATCCGGCATGTTGACCAGACTCCAGTTGACGACCACCCAGCCATGTCCCTGTGTGGCAAGGGACTGAGCAACGACCAGCAGGCACAGTTGAAGGCGCTATTGCATAGGTGGTCCCATGTGTTTGCAGCCAACGACGAGGATTTCGGGAGGACGGCTGTCATCACTCACCAGATCCCCACTGGCACGGCACCACCAATTCGAGAGCGCTACCGCCCAGTTCCCCCAAAACTCTACATGGAACTGCGGACCTTACTGCAAGGGATGTTGGACAGTGGGGTGGTTAAGGAAAGTAGCCCTCGGGCTGCTCCAGTAGACCTAAAAAGAAAGATGGCTCATTGAGGTTCGGTTATGAACTGGCGGTAACCCACAAGGACTCTTTTCCATTGCCACGGATTGAAGAATCTCTTGCCAGCCTGAGTAAGTTTGAGTGGTACTCCACCCTTGACCTTGCCCGGTTATTGGCAGGTAGAAGTTGCTCCTGGAGACCAGGAGAAAACCGCCACACTTTTTGGGCTCTACCAATTTGAGCGAATGCTTTTTGGCCTCTGCAACGCACCAGCTACGTTCCAGAGGCTGATGCAACGCTGCTTGGGAGCGCAAGTATATGACTATCTCCTTATCTATCTTGATGACATCATAGTGTACTCCTCAAGTTTCCACGCCCACTTGAAACATCTCGAACAGGTCTTCACCCGCCTCCAGGAACATGGCCTAAAGTTACAGCCTTACAAGTGCCACCTGTTCCAGCGCAGTGTGACATACCTAGGACATGTTGTCAGTAAGCAAGGCGTTGCTACAGACCCTGACAAGACCGCGGTAGTCCAGGACTGGGCCACCCCAGCGACTGTCAAGCAGGTGCAATCATTCTTGGGTTTTGCCGGGTATTATCGCCGGTTTATTCCAGCTTTCGCCAAGGTAGCAGCCCCACTACATCAACTTCTCCAAGGTCAGGCCAACCGACCCTCTGCCCGCATCCAGTGGACAGCCGATTGCCAGGCTGCATTCGAGCCCTCCTCAGCACCCCTATCCTTGCCTATGCAGACTTCCAGCTGCCATTCCGACTATACACGGACGCTAGTCTGAATGGCCTGGGTGCAGTGCTAGCCCAAGTTCAGAATGGGAGAGAAAGAGTCATCGCCTACGCCAGTCGTAGTCTCTACCCTGGTGAGCGGAATGATCAAAACTACAGCTCTTTCAAACTAGAACTGCTTGCACTAAAATGGGCTGTTACAGAGAAGTTTAAAGACTATTTGTGGGGGGCACAATTCACTGTCTTTACAGACAACAACCCGTTGGTTCACCTGGATACGGCAAACCTGGGTGCGACAGAACAGCGGTGGGTGGCTCAACTCGCAAACTTCTCCTACGAAATCCGTTACCGGCCAGGGACGGCGAAAGCAGCATGGGACGTTCTGTCTCGACTTCCAGGAGAAGCAACAACTCCAGTAGTGCATGTGGCAGGGTGTACCATATCCCCGGAACAGCACAGCAGGCCCATGGAATGGAGTAAACGACAGAAGGAGGACTCGGATCTGCAACTCCTTCATGCTTGGAAGGTGAACAATAAGCCCCCATCAGAGAATCGACCAGCTCTTCTCTGTCCCCACAGCTGCGTTGCCTCCTCGAGAGTGGAACCGACTAGAGCTGCGAGGCGGTACTGGTGAGGTGTGTCATGGAGCCAGACACCGGTGAGCCAGTGGACCAAGTTCTCGTCCCAAAACAACAGGCCCGAAGACTCTGGGGGGATTACCACCAGGCCGGGGGCCATGCAAGTGGCGACAAGATGGTGTCCCTCCTAAGGAGAAGATTCTATTGGGTTGGGATGAGTACAGGCCGACCGGATGTGGGCAGCAGAGTGCACCACTTGTGTAGTGGCGAAGTCTGGTGCGTTGCAAAAGCCCCTTTATGTCGATCCCCTCAGCTATCCCTTCGAGACTGTGGCGTTGGACTTCCTGTCTCTAGGGAGGCCATCTGACGCCTACCAATACATCCTCGTCATTACGGACCTCTTCTCTCGCTATGCTCTGGCAGTGCCGACAAAGGATCAGACCGCCCTAACAACGGTGAAGGCCCTATGGACAGCCCTCATTCTCCCATTTGGCTGTCCTGAGCGAATACTTACGGACCAGGGAGCAGCTTTCGAATCGGCACTGATGCAACAGCTGTGTGCGGTGTATGGCTGCAAAAGATGCGCTCACAGCCCTACCACCCACAGAACAGCGGTGCCTCGCGGCGCTTTAATCGCACTCTCCTGTCTCTGTTGGGCACTATTGAGGTTAACTCTCAGACTCATTGGCCAAGTTTACTTCCTGCCCTTTTGCAAGCCTACAACAACACTACACACGCAAGCACGGGCATGACCCCTCATTACGTCATCTTTGGGCGCCACGCCAGACTACCCGTAGACATGCTACATGACGTTGCTCCTCCACAGCGTAGAGAGGACCTGGATAGCTGGGTCGCAGCCACCACAAAAAAGCTCCTGCATGCCTATGCCCGGTTCGTAACAATGTAGAACAACGAACTCAATGGAACCAAGATCGTTACAACCGTAATGCACGGACCATGCCACTCTTGCCTGGAGAGCGTGCTTATGAGGAACTTCCGCCGTAGGGCTCAAGGGAAGCTAGCACCCCAGTGGCTACCCGCACCCTTCGTTGTGGTTGGTCAACCATACAGAGATCGCCCGGTCTTCACTATATGCCCCGAAGGGAAGGACGGCCCCCTCCGGACTATCCATCGCAATAACCTCCGCTCATGCCCAAGGGACGCACCTTCGGATGACTACCATCAACAAAATGAACGACCTGTGCCCCCTTGGCCAAGTGCTCCTTTCGCCCTGTTCCCACCGGCTCCGCCTCCACAGGTCGAACCTCGGATGGCAAGAACAATGCCAGTCCATAGACCACTCCATGCTGACACACAATCATCCCCCTCTTTTGCCTCAACCAACCCATTTCAGGAAGCCCCTGGCCCAGAGCCTCAGTCGGTAGTTATTGCTTGTGATCAGATGGCTCCCCCTCATACAGCACCAGCTCACGATCCAGACCCAGCGGTCCAAAGGGCAGAACCAACTACCGCAAGTCGATACCCAACCCGCTCCAACCGTGGCAATCCCCCTGCACGGTACAGACCTTGAAAGTCAAAATGGACGTTACCAGCCACCAAAAAAAAAACATTGAACATTGACTATGGTAGTGGTCGGGGACGACCACCATTAAGGTGGGGGGGAGAAATGTAACGGGGCTGAATGTGTTAACAGGAACATTGACTGATGGTAGGGGGTGGGGCTGGTTAATAGTGTATGATTACGTTGTGGTGTGTATGTGGTTTGTGTGCTCTTCTACAGGTGCATTCAATGCGCCCTAAATGGCAGACCTCGCAGTTGGTGGTTGAGAGATTTAAAATGCCAATGGCGACCTTTGACTGTGTGATTCTTGGTAGCAGTAGGCACCCATAAGGACTACCACCGAAGTCCGAGTAAAGGGGGGCTCGGAAGAGGCAACGCAACAACGCACCTGGGGAGAGCCATATATCGTTTAGCTAGCGGCGTTCAGACCCGAATACAAGCGCACTCAATATATCCGCGTTAAGGGAAGTAACTTGACCATCGTTCTATGAGTGAGAGGGCTGTCATGGCGGCTGTGGTGGGCGTTGATTTCACCCCCTTTCCCCTGCAGTTCGGGAGACAGCTGAATCGAGTGGAGGAAGACGGCGGCGAAAGAGAGGCCTACAGCGCACTCTATGTATTGCACTAAGGGAAGTACTCATATCGTAGCCTACCACTATTTGTGCGAGTGGCCTAAATTTCGTGTCAGTGTGATTGCTGATCACTGTTCCTCCCCTTCCCGCAGCTCTGTTGGTGTGTCTGCGAAGAGGCGTGTGGAGGGTCGTGGCGAGTCGCGTGCCATAAGGAGAGGACTACTGGGAGTGTCGGGTCTGGACTGTTCACAGCGGCGACCATTGAGTAGGCTAGCTAGCTTCGTAGCAGCAGCTACGATGGAGAAATAAATCGCTGGGTCGTGAGTGGTGCATGGACTGTTCCTCTATAGCCCTTATTAGCCTTTTCCTTGTACGAGCTAAATACTACCAGTTGTCTAGCCTTATTATTATGTCCGGCTGCCCATGGTGCTAGATAGGCCTGCTATGTGATCCTAAATCTGGTGATTGTCTTATCGCTGTTAAGTGCTCTATGTCTCTGTGGGCCTATTGCCCGTTTTGTCTGGCGTCGCCCGTAGCTTAAGTTTGCTGTGTTGCCGTGGTGTTCAGTGCTCTTATGATTCACCCATTGATACTGTTGGCTTGTATGGCCCTTTACGTTTGCTGTGAGGATTGATAATTGTGTGCTGTGTTACATGATAATTGTGTGCTGTGTTACATGCCGTCACACCGTCAGGCATACCCACATTGTGTAGAGCATTATAGCCTGAGATCTCCCTCCTCTAGAGGGCGCCAGAATATGGTATTTACATATACCAGGCTACTGATTTGTTTTGTAGTTTCAGTGCTTCCATACTGGTCCTATACTGTAAACAGGCTGTAAACTTACATGGGCTATTGAATTGTTCTGTGGCCCTTCAGTTCTTTCATACTGGTCTTATACTACAATTGGGTAGTGAACTTCACATAGGCTATTGATTCAATTTGTGGCCCTCCAGCTCTTTCACACTGGTCCTATACTTTTAATTGCTGACAACTGGTAATGTATTCTTGTGTCGCGAACTGTCGTATCTGAACCGCTCCATTTTTAAGATAATTTAATAAAACTGTTTTTTTTTTTTTTTTAAAAAATCCTTCCAACGTTGTGTGTGTGTGTGCCTCAAGGGTCAACAGTTATAACCTGCTTCCCGTTACATGTAGCCTTATGACTACTTTGTTTGAGTGAAAGGGACACACGCACATTTGTCAATATCAGGACTGATTAATGCTCCACACAACGTGTAGTGTCAGGCCTACTTTATTATAAGGAACCCTTTCGAGATGTATGTGACATTCCTTCCTCAAACACTCAATAGCCTACATGACGGACTCCATGCCTGTCCCATCAGTCATTACAGGTGTGAGTGACAGACAAGCAGCGCAAACCCAGATGTGTTTTTTTACTCTTACCCTAATTTCATTAAACGCTTTCACGACCGCCATCAGACATTGCACTCAAATCCCCCAGGCGAAGATGACAATGAGCTTGAAGCAGACATACCAAGGGTTGCTCAAACCAGCTTGCATCATCCGGTAATGGTTTAAAACGCATTTACGCGCTGGCTGCCTCTTGCATGACACTGAATCATCTCTGCAAATAATAATTTGATGGCAGAAATTACTCATTTAACACCTTATAAATGAGTATATGCAGTCAACCGCCTTTTATCTGAGGTTCGTCTTCGTTCTCGGCATCATATAGCGTTTCTATGGGCTAAGCTATAGCTTGCAGATTGCATTCACCTCAATTAGCCTACCCTTGCATTCAGTGACATTAGGCTACTTGGATTTGCAGTAGCTAACTTATACGTAGCTAACAGTAGAATCCCTCAAATGAATATTCTTAGGTAGGCTATAAACGAAATCTATTGGAGACAGTGATCATGAACGTACAAAACAAGTGCTACTTTACCATTGGTAGTCGCATCGCTCGATGGCTTACAGCAGGTCCCGACGCATCCTGCATGGTCTAAATCGGCAAATAGAAAAAAAGCACGCTTGCTGCACTTCTGATAATCCAAAAGTTTCTACTACGACTGCTAAACCATTGCGTATACTTTAACTAACATGATCTGCCATTACTTTTTAACGACAATAGGCTTACACTCTTCTTGAGCGCAAACAACAAAGGACGTAACGTTGTCCATATAATAGCCCCAATGTAAACAAGATATAGCCTAACACTATAGGCTACATTCATAGGGATGTCCGAGTAAAAGTTATAAAGGACTGTTTGCGGGTTGGTAAAATTCTATTCTTAATTTTCATCACGCTGTTGTGAAGCAGAAAAATATCCCCAGAAAAACTTAGAATTAAATTATTCCCAGTGCGCTGCGCAGCCTTCAATAAGGCAATGTGCCACTCTTCCTAACTGAATTCGGTCAGACAAGATATCACGTGGTGCATTGGTGGCGCTCTCCCGTGTCCCCTCCCCCCTGTGAATTGCCGCTCAATAAGCACAAGGACCCCACTGTTACCGACAAGGTGTATGCGGTACACTATCCTACTGTATGCCAGCTGAGTCAGCCTTTCAACAATTACCCAGTGGGGTATATTTCCACGATGAATTATGAGAGAGGGAAGGATTTCTATAGCCCAGACCTACTTCTGCCAGTCCCTAATCTAAAGTGCAAGTCTGGAATTGTATGTTAACTGATCATCTAAGAGGCATTTTAATAAATCTCGCTACACATAGGTTAGCTACAATTAATTCAGGCATTAACAGGAAAGGCCAGTTCACCATGTTAGTCCAAGATTATAGGGAGAAACGACATGTGTAATAGCCTACGCCCATGGACCTCTCAAATGATAGCATTTTGTTAATTATATTATATTAGATTAGATTAGATTAGATTAGAGGTCTTTATTGTCCACTACTGTGGAAATTCGTCTTTGGCCCCACCAAACATGTAACACACACAAGCAAGACTACACAACAGGTACAACATAAAGCAGACACAAACAAAGACTACACAGCAGGTACAATAATAACAACATAATTCAAACACACACAAAGACTATACAGCAGATACTACATATAGCAAGCACAAACAAGACTACACAGCAGGTACAACATATGGAGACATGGAAATGTGCAAAAGAAGTTCAAAGTCAAAGTCAGCTTTATTGTCAATTTCTTCACATGTTCCAGACATACAAAGAGATCGAAATTACGTTTCTCACTATCCCACGGTGAAGACAAGACATATTTTACCAATTTAGGTCCACAGACAAACATAACATTCTAGTAAACAAAAAAGTAAGTAAATAAGTAAATAAGAGGGCACATATAATAATGAAAAAATAAGAGCAGCAAAATGTGGTTGAAATTGTGCATAGACAGTCAATAAAAATACTAGTGCAAATTCAGGCCAATAAAAGGCTTGGGTAGTTCTGTTTGACCTAAGTAAGAAGAAAGTGGCATAGTGGTGCAAGTTATGTAAGAGCAGCAGAAGTGTTGTGTTTCAGGACAACAACACCAGTTGTAAAGTGTACAAGTGTGCAAGTGTGCAAGTGTGCAAGTGGAGTAGTGCAGGCGGCCATTTTTGGGTCCAATGTCCAGGATGTTATGTAGCTGAGGGTGGAGGGGGAGGAGGGAGAGAGTTCAGCATCCCACGGCTTGGTGTATGAAGCTGTTGGTGAGTCTGGTAGTGCGGGAGCGCAGGCTTCTGTACCTCTTCCCAGAGGGCAGTAGATCAAACAGATCAAACAGATTGTGAGCGGGGTGACTCACTTGCATCACTCACAATTTTGGTCGCCTTGCGGGTGAGGTGGGTTGTGTAAATGTTAATTTAAGTTGTCAATAAAATGCAGTAAATAATATAAGTTAATCAGTTAATCATAAATCTCATAAATTATATTGATTTAGCAAATTAATAGATGATGGTGTCAGGTGTCAAAGATGTAAATGTGTCAAAGGTCCCCAGGCGACACAGGACACAACACAGGACACAACACAGGACAGCCCATGAGGGTCAGATGTAGGAGGCTGTGGATGTTTTAATGGCTCCATTACGCCCCCTGGAGGTGATGTGGGAGCGTCTTAAAAGCTGCCTTCTTACTGTTCCATGGGTCAAAATTAATAATCCATAACAACCGTACAGACAACGCCTAATTCAAACACTGTATCGCTCAGTTTATAACTAGCTATCAACATCACAGTAGACAAATCATTCCTGCACATAACAGTGTAACAGTGTAGCATGTAAGTACAATGGTAGTACATGTCTTAATGTTGCACCAAAAAGTACATTATCTTGAATTTAAAATATTGTCATTTAGCATATGTGTAATGCTTGAATGACATCTGTAAAAGCAACACTGTTGCAGGAATTCTGAAACAAACAAAGCAGAGACAGGGAAAGTATTTTGTTTGTTTATTTTACTTGTAACGAGGGCAGCACAGAGTAATTGCATCATTTTCCAGGGTGTGTGTGTGTGTCTCTAACAGGAAAATACAGGTTAAAGAAATTCCCTCAGGGAAGTGTGTGTCTGCCTTGAGAGACACACACACTAAGCAATGTGCATTCAGCAGTAGTATTATAATAAGGTGTGCTTTTTGGACTTAGCTAGTCTGTTTATATTCATATTCTTTTTTCATGATACAAGGTGAAAGAAAAACAACACACCCATCATACCCCACCAGCTGCTCTCTTATGGACCCTTTCAAGAGAGTTCCATTATCAGCATCATAGTTGGCCCCACAAGGCTTCCTTTTTAACATTCCATATGTTATCTTAATGCAGAGGAAGTAGATTGGGGCCCAAATAGAACGTTCAAGCATTGTTTTTGTTTACCTTGTTGAAAGGGTCTATAGTCTGTTGTCAGGTGTTGAGAAACCTGCAAGAACAGCTTGGCAAACATGATTAGGCAAAATATCAGGTTGTAAATTCCCCAGCTTTGTCAGATCCAGCTCGGCAGTTGTTGGTGATGGTATAGCCTATAGTTGGCTGATAGCTAGTCAGTTCTCGGATTTTGACCTGATCAAACCAGGGGCCTCATTTATAAAAATGTTCTTACACACTTTGACGTGGGAAAATGTTTCAAGTTCCAACTTGGCGTACAATAATTTTCTTGTGATAAGCTCATATCTTTCTTTGCCATATGTATGATCAATATCAGCACAGGTTTTTGAAGTACTTCTTAAAGCATGCAGCTTTCATAGTATCACATGAAACTGGCAATGGGAACATATAGGCCAAATGTGGGCCTATAGCTTAGGCTACTTATTTTATAATATCTTTAAAAAAATTACTAAGCCCATAAAGTGGATTGATTGAAAATCCTTAGGTGATCTAATATTTAATGTTCCCATATTTACAAAATATTTTTGGTCTAATATTGACCATAAAATGTCCAATTGCAGTCATCTAAGAGAGGAAAATTACATTTGCTCTCATGATATGCGTCCGTTCCGTCCTTCGGATGAGACGTTAAACCGAGGTCCTGACTCACTGTGGTCATTAAAGACCTCATGGCACTTATCACAAAGAGTAGGAGGTTCCCCGGTGTCCTGGCTAAATTCCCAACCTGGCTCATTCAATCTGGCCTCCTAATCATCCCCCAGTGCAATTGGTTCATTCACTCCCTCACTCTCCACCTCAAGCTGGTGTGTGGTGAGTGTTCTGGCGCATAATGGCTGCCGTGCATCAGCCAGGTGGGAGCTACACATTGGTGGTGGTTAGTGAGGTTCCTGTGAAGCGTTTTGAGTGTTGTGGAAAGCGCTATGTAACATGTTGTTGTTGATGTTGACATTTCCAGCTCTGCAATAGAAAGGTAATATTGAATATAAATGTGAATATGAATATAAGCTATTCATATATATGAATATAAGCTATATGAATATAAGCTTTTCATATATATGAATATAAGCTATATGAATATAAGCTATTCATATATGTGAATATAAGCTATTCATATATATGAATATAAGCTATGAATATAAGCTATTCATAAATATGAATATAAGCTATATGAATATAAGCTATTCATATATATGAATATAAGCTATATGAATATAAGCTTTTCATATATATGAATATAAGCTATATGAATATAAGCTATTTAAGGCCAACTTTTTTGTCATGTATACACCACCAAGGGATAGAGGTTATCCTCTGAAAGCAGGGCCTCACATATTTAGAGTTGTGGCCGTGTTGAGCAGGGTGTTGCAGAGCGCGCACCTGTTTGCTTTATGACTGGTCAGAACAGATGCTAACAATACATGACAAAGATAAAGGTAAAGTATGACGTTATCAATAAAGGGCTCGGTTTAGGCCACTGGACATTCTTCAGAGAAAACAATCACAAAAATACATAGCTTGAATCCTGACAAACCGGCAAACAATACAGGCTAGACGAGACTATACCAGCCAAAACATATCCTAAAAGAAACAATACATTTATTTACATTTATTCATTTTAAAGACACTGTGACTTAAAGCAATATAACATTCAAGCTATTAACAGTTAAGAATTGTAACATTTAAGCTACAGGGCTAGAGCTACAGCAATAATATAACATTTAAGCTGCAGTGCAGAGGAGACTAAGAATTACCACTGCACCAGTCAATAGTAGTAGTACTTTGGAAATAGGCCTACGTGAAATATCACGCTTAGAATTTATTTCACCAGTCTTATGTCCCAGGGTCATAATGGAAACCTATTGTAGCCTACCATAAGAATGAGGTATCAAAATAATAGTCTACCTATCAGCCTACACATCTAAGGTGTTTACGTAACTGCTTAAAGGTGTAAAGTGGTCAAGATCGGATCGGATAATCAAACGTATTTAAATATTAAAATAACCTGAGTAGGTACGAAATGCAGTTTTTAAATACAAAAATGAACTCACTAAATTAACCAATTAATCACATTTGATAGAAAGACCCAGGCATGATTACTGTCAGCCCTGTGTAATCTAAACATCACTTAAATAGAACATGTCTGGCAGTGTGAGGTAGGCTAAAAGGTCTCAAAAAGTAGCACATGATGCCGTGATCTAAAGAAATGCAAGAACAGATGAGAAACAAAGTCATTGACATCTATCAGTCTTGAAAGGGTTACAAAGCCTTTTCTAAGGCTCTGGGACACTGAGATTATCTACAAATGGAGAAAACTTGTAATAATGGAACCTTCCCAGATATGGCTGGCCTACCAAAATTCCCCCAAGATCACATTGACGTATCATCCAGGAGGTCACAAAGAACCCAGACTAACATTAAAAGAACTGCAGGCCTCACTTGCAAGAGAACTCCGGGCGTTTTTTCACATAGATCTCCATTTCTCGAGGTCACCGAGTGCTATCCATACAAAGAAAAACCCCTGAAAACAATCGGTTCTAGCCCACGTTGCTGCAGTTACCAGCTAGACCTGCTAGGAAGCTACAGCGTTACACTCTGGGAGCATGAACTCTGGAGTCATGAAGCCTAGTAGCCCTAGCTGTTATAGCAGCAGCAACTCAAGCTAGGTAAAACAGAATTTTTTCGTTTTTGAATCGCTAATAAATGAAATGATAATTTAAAAGTAGCATTTTGTGTTTACTCCCATTGTCTTTGTCTTATATTAAAATGAATTGGATGATCTGAAACATTTAAATGTGCCAAATAAGCAAAAATACAAGAAATCAGGAAGGGACATATACTTTCTCACAGCACTGTACTGTATGTCTAGTACACACCCTGTGTTCATTCCTCTGCTTTTTGCCCTGTCAATTGTACTTGTATCAAGTTGATTTGGAGCTGAATAGTCATTTGTATCCTTACTACTGTTCCTTGGCCAAGTTTATAAGCTGCTTGTTACAAATATATACCAAATTCATAACCGTCAGGCCTAATCTTTTAAATGGTTGCATTAATAACATTAGTAATGGATCTTCAATCAGTTGATCCAATGCAGTGTTATAGAATAGAATAGAAGCTTTATTTGTCATTGCATAAAATACAGAGTATCAACACAACGAAATTCAAGTTGCCACTCTTGGTCAGTGCTTTTTTTTTTTTTTTAAAAGAGCAATAAATAATTCATAAATAAATAGGTAAACATACAGACAAACATCCCCTATATGCTCCGCCCTCTCTCTCTCTTACTCTCACACACACTCTCATCCCCCCAGCCCCAAGAACCCCAGAACACCCTCCAGCACACATGAGTAAGATAGCCGCAGCCTAATAGCAAGAAAAGTGCCATAGTGCATAGGAGCACAGAATGCATATTGTCCAGTGTCAGTGGTTGATCATGGCAAGGGAGGGGAAGATTGGGGGGTGGCCACAGTTTTAATTAATGGATCTTCAATTAGTTGATCCAATGCAGTGTGTTTTGTATGCCAAATTAGTAGGCCTATAAAGACAAAGGAACAACTAATAGAGCTATATAGTCATGGGTATGTGGGAAACAGACATACTAGCTTGGACTAAGCCATAACTCATTTCAGCCAATAAAGACATTCAGGAATATGGACATAGTTTTCCAGAAATTAGGAATATTGATCATGGACTATTTTAACATTGCTGGAACACTTGTGAGCCTATCTACAGTGGGCTATATTCTTTATATGTTTGTTGAAAATGAGTGGAGGACTCACCTCCTTTACAAAAAGCAGTAGGCCTACTAAATGAAAGTCCCACATTACAAACCACTCATAAATCAAAGGTAGGGTATTACTAAGAATACAGATCTGGAAGAAAAACACAAGCTTTCAGTGTACGCACATGTTGCACAGAAACTTGGGGGCGGGGTAGATGTTTCCCAGCATGCACTGCGGATTTCTCCCACTGCAACGTTTAAATGTTATGTTTGCAAAATATTTATACTCTTAGCATGTTTTTACTAAAAAGACTGAACACAATATATGAATGTGTATTATATATGCTCAAATTAATTTCAATCATGTTGCAACCCTGACTGTGAGTTGTAGGCTCCATTCACTAATACTGGAACAGGCTCATTTTACCAATCAGTACACTCTGGGTTCTCTTCAGATCGTATAAATCTTTCGCCTTTTACTAAAGATTTCCGTGGAGAGGACCATTATGAGTTTTAAATAATTTTTTGATGCCCTGTCATAGACAGGGCTCCCTCTTGTTGTCAAAACTAATGAAAGTACAGGGAAAAGTTTCCACGCTGAACTCAAAATTCTTGTTATCGAGGGCGCTGAAGTAGTCTGGATTAGCCGTATGATGGATTCGTCTGGTGGGGCTGTATTGATGCCATCCGCGCGAGAAACCGAATTGGTCACATCCCGATGAACAAATCGTAGGCCTAGGAACAAAATGAAAATGCTACCGCTTGTTATTCTGTTAGCGATAGTTACCAGTTATGTAGCAATACCAATTCGCAACGAAACATTACACCGTATTTTACACAAATACACATTGTAGTAACATAGCTAGATGGAGGTTGGACATTATTGTTTCTAAGACTGATTTGATGACACAAATATGACAAAATGCAAATAAACAGTGTGTACACATGTTACGGTTGATACCGAGGCTCCGAAGCGTGTGTCGAGAACGTCAAAGCCCCGTATCGAGGCTTGAGTTGTATTGGTAATTTGACGTCAGACGTGACGTTCGAGGCCTCGTTTGGCTCCACTGCTTCGAGTTGTGGTTCACTTTAGGCAGGACGCTTCGACTATTAAGATGCCCCATACTCGGAGACGTAGCCTACTCGCGGTTAGCTGTCAGTCGTTGGTTGGTTGTAGGCATATATATTTCACTGCTGTCTGTTCATTTATACTACCCAGTAACCAAAGCACTTTCACTGCCCTCTGTTCTTCAAACATACTCAGTTACAAAAGCACTTTGCTCTCTTCTGTGTCATTTTACCCAACGTCAGCCTACAATTTAATATAGTTTTTTTTTCTCTGAAAGAAGGCTGATTGTAGGATATGACACTGGGTAAGGCGTTGGACTAGAAATCGTGCGACCTGGGTTTAATCCCTCCTCGAGATAATATATTTTCGCGGATCACCTTCTACTTCTACTTCATTTGTTACACAGAGAGAAAATTTTTCACTGCAAGGACGTTTCTCTTTGGGACACTGGGCAGGCAAGGCGTTAGGTTATTCATGAATTTTCACGATTTTCACAGATCGCCTATAGCTACTGTTAGGCTACAAAGAGAGGATATATTTCAACATGGAAATCGCTTGTATTCCCCAATGCCTGTACTTATGAATGTATCAAGCATTTGCAGACCAAATTACGCTTTTTGTATTGCTCTTGTGTGTGGAATTTTTATATGTTGTATTTTTATTGACCAGTAGGTGTCCTAGGGTGCATTCGAAGCCTCGAGAAATGAACCAATTTTCAACACATTTGGCTGGAAAGCTTCAATGTTTCAAGAAGCTTCATCCCGCCATCACTATACACATGTATAGGTCCACATGTATTGTTTATGGGCGCAGCAATCTTGAAAATTCGAACTCATGGTACGAACGAACAGACAAGCAGACTTGTTGGGCTAGAATGCACTGGCGACAATTTGACACAATACACACATTACACAATGTTGGAAGACACAATAATAAGATTCATGCAAATCAGTTTCATGCGAAGGTGCTTTCAACAGAAAACTGTTCCCTCGAAATACTTATAATCATGAGACTCAAGACATTGCATTGTGTGCTCACGGGGAGGCGCTCGAGTCTAATGGAATGCCCCCTTCTTTTCTTCGAAAACGGTACACGGAAGATGTGCCATGCTTTGCTCACGTGTCCTGTGCAAAGATTTCACGAAATAGTAGCCTACATTTGCATTTAAGTTACCAAACGCCTAGTTAAGAAGAATGCAATGTCGATAATGGTTATGCATCAAATTCTCGTGGAATCGACGTAGCCTAGTTGATGCACGTGGGTTGAAACTAAACAGCATAATTCACCCACTTTTACATTCAACAGAGGAGCCCACACTGAAGCACACAAGTTTGTAACAATTCACTTGATGGTCCTCAAAGGAAATCTTTCGTAAAAGGCGAAAGATCTATTCGACATGAAGAAAATCCTGAATGTAGGCCTACTTACTTATACAGACCCTTACTTATACAGTATGGTAGACTATACTGACAAGCCTGCGGGAAAAACGCGTTTCGCGGAAAATGTAGGGCTACCTAATGTAGCATAGGCCATGAAAATAAATGTTAAATCGAAAGGCCAATGTAACTTTATCAGGATGCATAGTATCCTGGATCCATAAAAGAACTGGCCTTTAAAAAAAAATCTGCCTGCCTCTATGGGAATTTAACATTGGGGTGTATTTGCATATGCCCCCTGTATTTTAAGGAAGAACATCTATTTATTTGCGATGCATCATTCATTCACAGGTTAAATTTTTCCTATTTTTTTTAATTAAGGCATTAATATCGATTTCCTCTTTTTAGTCAACTTTAGCATGGGTGTATTCACTTATGCTTAGCACTGTACCTCACTTCCTGTTCCACATGGCTAATGCAGTGTACATATGAAAGTTGTTCTTCTTTCCCCAGACCTCAATACTATAGAAAACCTGTGGGGTGACTTAAAAAATGCTGTTTCTGAGGCAAAACCCAGAAATGCAGAGGAATTGTGGAATGTAGTTCAATCGTCCTGGGCTGGAATATCTGTTCACAGGTGCCAGTAGTTTGGTCGACTCCATGCAACACAGATGTGAAGCAATTCTCAGAAATAATGGTAATGCAACTAGATATTAGTGCAGTGATTCAAAGTAAACCAAAATCTTGAGACATTTTTCAGTTTATACAGTAAATGTCTGAGTTTGTAAAGAAAAATGCAAACACTGCTATTTTTTTGAACGGCCTAACATTCCTTTTTCTTCACTTTCTGTTTCATGTTTTGATTTGAAATTGAATGTGCAGTGTTCCCAATGCATTAATATTATGGAATTAACAGTTATTCTAAGGATTCTGAGCGTTATTATATTTTTTAAAACACACTGCTATTATTCTGCACATAACTGTATGTTTTCTGTCATTCCCTTTAAGAGGCATCAGTGCAACACCAAACAGCCCATCGGTATTTTGACAGTCAACTCATCTGAAGGGATCTGCTTGCACAATTCCATTAGTACTTGCTTTATTAAAACCTGTGTGTGATTAGCAGAGTATATCCTACATGCATTCTGCACTTGCCTATTAGTTGAACTCATAGGCAAACTGAACTGAAACTAACTTCACAGGTCTTATATGCAATGACAAAACAGATAAAAATGATTTACTTTCAGTATTGACTGACAAGGGGTTATGCAAGTCTTACATCGGGTGCACGATAGGGCCCTTCTTCTTACAGATGTTATTTAGTAAAAAAAATATACGTTTCTACACTGACTGCCAATACATTGGCAAGACATTTTATTAGGGGAAACCTTTGTTCATTAAAAATACAGAAAGCACAGTTTATACCAGTGTCTCAGAAAACCAACATAACTTAAATGTTAAAATTATTCTTAAAGCTCTTCAGTAAAGGTACAGGATTAGAAATAATTCAACATTGCTTACATTAACAATATGTAATTTACAGTAAATGACTGCTAATGCAACAGCAACAGCATTAACCTATATGCCAATAATACATATTTCTACAAAGTTAGATAAAATGTATATACTTCCATTGACTAAGAAACGTTAAAGAAATACATCCTCTAGTTATGCAACATACTGATCTACATACTATACTTATTGCAATGCCACTCATCTAACACACAACAGCATATATAGGCTACATACCAACATTTGGGTTCAAAAGAACCACTGTACGACAGAATGTCTATTTTCAAGTGTTTTCAATTGCATTTTTTCCTCATTTGTAATTCACGGAATATGTAAACATATCTGTAGTAACTGTAAGCTAAGATACAAAGAGTTATGAATGTAAAGATGAGTGTGACATAAGGGATGAGATATTCATACTTCCTGTGAAGACATACACAAAAACAAATACAGTGAGATGGAAAACAAGCATGTTGTTAAATTTCAATTGGATCAGTTTGAGGGAAACCAAACAGTATTTCATGTGTCATCATGACAATGGTTGAATCGTGTGTCTTACGTTTTAGTGATTCCATAGGTCTGGACAGTAAAGGTGGTTGTCAGATCACAGAAGCTGAGTAAGGAAAATCATGAAAGGAAACAGACGGTAATTTATTTTCCAAACTCTCAGCACTGCAGCACAATAACAAAAATCAACTGGTCTTTGCAAATATGAATTTGCTTCCATCGAGTCATTATCAATATCACCAGAGGATATCAGAGAGGTATGTGTTTGTTTAAACTATGTTCTATAATCACATTAGTTACTAGGCCTCCAGGATTTATATAACTATAAAATGCAAATATAGATGGAAAAGGTATGTTGGTATAGTGTTGGCTCAATGTGTGTGCTTTGCCCAATGTAGATTTAAGTAAGAATTCAAGTGTGTCATCTGTTATCACCTGTAATTTGGGTCCACAATCCTGGCTTTAAAGACATAAATAGCACTGTCGTCCTGAGAGAAGGTTATGTGGTTGCTAGAGCTTTGGTTTAAGATATCGTATGGCTGTGTCAACTTTCCTATACGGCCCTCCTCCAATATAAAACAGGACTGGTAGAACTGTAGGGGAAAAGACATGACATGTGTACACAAGTAACTTAAAGCAGCACTAAAGAAGATTTGCTCTTAGGGTCCCCCTACAGTTGAGAAGCTCAATAATAAATTAACCAAGTGTGTGTTTTTGCAGCAAACTATAAACACAACTGTGATACAGTATAGAGGGAATGCAACGGCCGCAGTCTGCAGAAAGAGAGCACCGAATTCCTGTAAGTAGCTATGGTTACACTTTACTTGACAGTATCGGCAGTATAAGAGTGACATGACACTGTCATGAACGTGTCATAAACAAGTCATAAACGTTTATGACATAACACTTCTGTTATTAAGCGTCATTCGTTTTTTGTCATAAGTTAGGTTTAGGGTTAGGGTTAGGGTTGGGGTCATGACAGTGTGGAGGTGGAGGTGGATAGAACGGGCTGAAAATAAAGAAGGCACTGATATTCTTTAAAATCTTGTTTTCTGTAAATTTTGTCAGTCATTCAGATTAATCTTTGCAATTAATGCACTGGCATGTTTAACTGTTGGCTGCAGTGCTCCTAAATGTTTTAACTTTAACAAACAAAAAATACTCCATATAGCAGTTCAGTTGGAAATAAGTAACTTTTTATATTGAGAAATATGCACAAGTGCATGTGAAAATGTAGCCTAGGCCTACAGCACATTTCAATTAAGTGCAAAACAAACAAATAGCCTAGTCCATTTCCATTAACTATGTTCAGTTTACTCGTTCAGTTGAAATTGTGTGAAAGTGGAGTGTAAACTGTGTTTAGCTCGTAGATTATAGCGCCATTCAGGCACGATATGAAGGTTCTTGTGCTTTGGCTATGGGTGAAGCACAGAACTGTAATTTTGATTTGGACTGCTTTAGTTCCTCGCGTTTTCTCAGGAAAAAATAATCAACTGGTTTGTCTTTTAGCACTATGTCACCCCCCCGCGTGCGCTCACATTCCAAATAACCGTTAAACCAAAGATTCTAGATCTCGGAAAGTCCTGGAGGACCACCAGAACCACTTTGAGAACTACTGGTTTACATTATAAATATTAGAATCTTAGTGCAGGCTCAGCAGGCTAACTAGAATATGCTTCAACTTACATGTCTTTCAAAATGTTGACAATTCTGCACTTATGCATATTCTATATAATATATGACTGACAGAAAATTAAGTTTGCTTTTAGATGGGTTAGGGTACGTCAAGCATGTCTACCGGCACATTAAAATCAATACAACGGAGCTTCGGCCCTAAGTAGAAAACCGTATTTCTAAATACTGAGGTGAAATGGCGACGCCCATTGTTGGCAGAAGAATATCAGGAATATCAGGAGGATATTTTCAGGAACCAGCAGGGGGCTAGAATTCTACTGGGATCTCAGTTTGACTTACAAATGAATGAACAAAATGAACCCATTTTGTAGAAAATACTGGTATAAATATATATCACCGTTCATCCTAAAAATACAAGTTTTAAATACAAGTTTTGGTCCATAATCGCCCAGTCTACATCATCACCACCATCATCATCATCAATGTCATAATCATTACCACCACCACCACCAAAGGTTTAAAAGTCCAGCTTCAGAAAGTAAAAGTCCTGCCACATTTTTGTTCCAACCATTCACTTAACCCTTAGAACCCGATTGACGCAAAGTGCGTGCGTCAAAAAACACACCCTTTATTCTCTAAGCGCTTTCAGATATAACCTCCGGAGTATTGCGGAGGTTTGTCAAACGGAGGTCCTACCCTTCGGATGATTCAGATATGAAGCTAACCTGCGGACCTTATACTGACCTTACACGGACGTATGTGTGAACGACATACACGCACATTACAATCTCCGTGTGGTTGTCGAGTGAGGGGTGGGGGCTTGTAGAGTTCACAAGATGCGAGATATACGAACAGAATATACGCGGCCGCTGCCTGTCACAGCTGCTTTTTGTTTACAAAGTGTAGCCTATGCATTATTTAGGCTAAAGAAGAGAAATCTATTCTGCGTAGGCTAATACTTGAAGTAGGCTAGTCACGTAAGTGCGCACATACAGTATTTGTATGTGTGCTTCAAATAAACACATTTATCTGTTTTCAACGTAATGTACCAGAATCTGGTTTGCGTTGGAGAGTGAGAGCATGCACAAACTTTATGGCAGGCTACCAGCCAATTCAGTAGGCTAACTCAAGACTTCAAGGCCATCACAACGTTTTTAAGCAACTAACAAAAATACTAACATAACAGTGAAGTTGAAGACAGCTACGCCATTTCAGCGCGGTGTATGAGTAGGCCTAAGAGCAAGAAGTTTTATAATGCCCTGGACAGCCACATTCCACTGCAACTATGCGCAGCACTTGCCACTCCGACTCATCAATAAAAACTGCGCGCACACACCAGACCCAAAAGCGCACTTGACTTTACATCATTAAACTATTTCAGTATATTGCTTTTCTGATTGTCAAAACCACACCAGAGATGTTTGGCTTGAAAATATATGCTAATTAGGCTGCAATGACCTACAATGGCAAACAATTTCTGAGTAGCCTAACTTATGGTGTCTCCACTCCACAGCAAAAGTGTCCTAACCACAGCTGTTTCTATCTAAGCGACTCCAATAGTGAAAGGATATCAGGGTCATATTTCGGTGGCACTAGCTAAGCTGTCGTGGAACTCGAGAAGACATGTCTACTGATAGGCAACAGGTCTCACCCACACGAAATTCTAATTGCAAAAGATGCATCCTACCTCATCTGTTGTACTGGAGTTATTCGAAATTGGGCTTTTCACAATCCAACGATATATCCAAAGTGCGAACTAGTTGGTGATGGTCTATGAAAACTGCCAGTATGCACGCTACACCGAGTTCTGACAGGGCTGCATGGCCTAATAAGCAGGCAAGATATAACCCACGATCGCCATGGTTTCGTTGTCAATTCGTGTTTGTGGTAATGACAGCAACAATAAAACCATCTGTATCTTACGATCTTCATCATTCTTGACAGATCACCAGCCTCCTCTGGATGGTCATATGCATAGTTAGCCTATACCTTTAGTTTGCATTTACATTTTAAACACGAATCTACTGTCTTTAGGCCTACTGCCGGGAGACAAAACAATCCTGTATTCTTTTCTGTAGCCTAATTCTGCCTAAGGCTATCAATGAACAGAGAACCGTGTTGGCTAACAATTTATTAAATACTCCTGTTATTGTCGTCAACGACGTCGCTGTAGGCTAGCCTACTGCCTTTTCGCCTTCTGCTTATGATGATTCAGTCTTTTGAATTCGTTTGGCCTTGCCATGCAGTTGTAGGCTACAACGTGCCATTTCCTTCATGTGTTCTATCAAAATGTTGTATGCCCTCATGGACAGTAGCTCCGTGATGTCCCCTCCGGTCTTACACGTATGTCTGAAAGCGCTTTCTGTTACATTGCTCCGGAACTGTTCATCGCAGCAAGATGAAAATGTTATTGCGTGACAGAGAAGAAGTGGGGCTTTCCAACGAGACTGCACACTTGTCTGTACGATTAAGTATGAAAATAAAAAAAATCATGAAATTAAATCAAATGTATTACTCTAGTTTGAATTACACGTGAACCCGTGATCGCATAGATATGGCAAGCATACCAGATGAAAGAGGAGACACAGAGCTATCCATTGGTACCAAGTATATCGATCCTTCTGGGTTATAAAAACAGACGAAGTGACTGCAAAATAATTACGTCATGTTGAACAACCAACAATGCTCGTTTGAATTACTCATGAAATCGTGATCTGATACATATGCCACACATGTCAGATGAAAGAGGACACGGAGCTATCATTTGATATCATTTACATCCTTCTGGGTTATAAAACAGATGAAGTGACAGCAAAATAATCACTTCATATAGCTCGACTTATCCCACGTTTTTGTGTGTTTTTGTGGCAAAGCATGCTCATAATCCAAAGCTATCATGTGTTTCTCTATGGCAAAGCATGTTCATAATCCAGTTTTGAGATCCTAGCAAATTCCTGCATGGCATTCAATTCAAGGCACACATTGTATCCCAATTTGTTTGACACAGAAACACTTTTTTGCCTTTACTTTGTTCATGGCAATGTAGTAGAGAATCATCATGAGTGCACACACAGGCTAACATTCAGGCCAAGTCAGGTCAGATCAGTTTGTGTCACAGATATGGAGCACAGAAAGGTCATTTTTCATC
The DNA here is from genome assembly GCF_017589495.1 of Alosa alosa. Lineage (NCBI taxonomy): Eukaryota > Metazoa > Chordata > Actinopteri > Clupeiformes > Clupeidae > Alosa > Alosa alosa. The sequence goes on along the minus strand of NC_063210.1, from coordinate 12,807,854 downwards.
ACTAAATAAAAAATGGCATTTATTTCTGTAAGGTGTACACCACGTCTGTAAATTGCTCAGCCCCAAAGTCCTCCACCATGGTTGTTATATTTCCAGATTCAGGACAGTCTGGCCTAAACATACATGAAAGTCATGTCCAGCTGGCAGCTTGCTGTGGTGAAATACATTTTAAAATGTAAGAATTGTATAATACGCCTTTTGTCTTTGTATTATTTCAAAGTCAAATCAATGCAAGTACTAATACAGGGCTCTACAGTGCGCCCATTTCACTCGCACATGCGAGTAAAAATGATGCCGTGCGAGTGCAAAAAAATATTTAGGCGCACTGGTGCGAATGACTTCTAACCATGTCAATGTTTGTCTACAAAATACACCGCAACATCGAGAAACATTACTGGTGCAAACCATAGAATCACGTCGCGAATGCAGCATAAAAACTACACCTCCCATCAACGTTAGCAGTTTCGCGTTGTGAAAGTAGTCGGTTCTATCGCTAGTAGTCGCTTCTATCAAATCCAAGAGCGCGCAGAAAAAGCGGAAAGTTAGACTAGCCAGCCAAGATGCAAAGATTGAAGAAATTAGTTCTTCTATCCACCGAATTCATTGGATATAGGAGGAACAGGATGAGATTCTGAGAATGCAGTGAGAGAAGGAAAGGTAACCTAACATGCCTTTTAGCCCAGCTGACGTATTGGCTGCAATATGCAAAATATAGCTGTAGCGAACCGGCACAAAAGTAGCCTCCCGTAATACTCCCATTTTATTCAAAGGTAGAACACTACTGACAACTCCAGGCTTCCACGCATGCTTGTTTGTTTACACCGAATACAAGCTGAAGTGCAAAACGAAAGTAGGCCTAACGTTTGCCTACTGCCCCTATCAATGCAGATATTTCAAATAAAAACTAAAAGTATAAAACATATATCCTTGATTAGCCTATGTTGGGTTTTGTGGAAGAGAAAATGGACTGTTTTAGTAGTAGTATTAGGCAGTATGCAGTCAGATAGGTCACCATGGGCATATTTGGTTTAGCTATAGATGGATTCACAAATAAATCAATTAGCCTACATTTGGCAGGATACTTGATATACAGGCTAAATGCAAATATGGCAATGTATTATATTATTTTACATTAACAAAATGTAGGAAAATAGAACAGACTGAAAATAAAGTAGGCACTGATCTTTAAAATCCTGTTTCCTGTAGCCTAAATGTTGTCAGTCATTCTTAATATTCGCAATTGGTGCACTGGCATGTTTAACTGTTAGCTGCAGTATAATGTTAGATTATGTGTAAGTTAAGTACAGAACTGACTGTGCGCCCAAATTTTTGTCTGTGCTCCTAAATTTTTTAACTTGGGCGCACAAGTGCTCCTGAAAGAAAATGTTAGTGTAGAGCCCTGATTTAATATATGAAATGGTGACAGATCTGGGTAGCCTAGACTGTGCTGAAAAAATATAGCATGTGTAAATGGCACTTACAATGGATAAATGCTTATAACTTATAAAGGTAGTGAGAATGGCCAAAAATAGAGTAGGGCTCATAGGGCTTAATAAAAAATTGTGTTTATTTCCGTAAGGCACACACCACATATTTTTCACTTTTGCTCAGCCCCAGAGAATCCCTCCACCATGGCAATGATATTGCCAGATTCAGGACAGGACAATATATACAGGGTTCCTACAGGTTTCTTCAAGTCAAATTCAAGTCTTTTTAAGACCATTTATATAAAAACTTAATACCTATTTCACGGCCTATTTCACAGACCTACCGGCAAAGAAAAACAAACAAATGTGAAAATATGGACTTTGTAAAGCATTATGGAAGAATGGTAACATTGTATCATAGTAGTGAGTACTTACGCTACAACACCACAGCACAGACACAGACAACAAGCCAAACAGAGGTGTGAAAAATCAAACTACATGTATTAATATAGCATGCACCTTTTTGCCAGATGTCACAACAATAGTCACCTCTTTGGAGGCTAGCTGCAGTTATCTGTACCCTTCTGTCGAATTTGGAAATTATCATTTCCATCTTTGCCTTTACAATTTTCCTTCATTCACTTAAACATAAGGTGCTGTCTGATTACTGTTTTAGCCAAAATTGTGCAAAGTAAAGAGGCATCATACAGGCCCCTCTGATTGGACAGTCTATCAGTCAACCCCCGGGCACAGTCATGCCAAACAAGCATACACAAAAGTTTCAAGAGTGGGGGATGGAGTAGAAGATGGAGACAAATTGATTAATGTGATTTATTTTCACGGAACGGATGTACAGGACTGAGCGGCGGTCATATTTTGTACCGCTATGTGGTACATCTAGTTATAATCACTATAATCTTCATTACCAGTAGCATACTATCATCATGGGGAGTTTTCTCTCCCAACGTTTGAAATTGTTTTACGCTGTCGCTGTAGTGCAACTGGCTACAGCGCCCATACCACATTTGGGACTATGTGCTCACGGGGACCTGGGTTCGAGACTGACCCAGGACATTTCCCGATCCCACCCCATCTCTCCCTTCCTTGCTTTCTGTCACTCTCTTCACTGTCCTGTCGCATTAAAGGCATAACCCCCAAAAAAAAAAAAAAAAAGAAGAAAAAAGAAAGAAATTGTGTTACCTACCTCAGGCCCCCGGAGGTCGCCTATTGGTTCATTTGGGTATAGCTGCATAACTGCATCCCAGGTCAGTGCCTCTCGAAGACAACCAGCCTGTAGAGCCAAACAAATCAAATCACATCAGCTACCACAATGTAGCATACAGTACACACTAGGGATGGCCCGATACCGATACTGGCACCGGGCCAATACTGGGCTCATGTACCCGTTAAAATTCCCCGATACCACCCACCAATACTAATTAATTACACAGTTTCCCCTAAATCATAGTAGCTTAGCTGCTGCTCTCAAGAAACTGCCTCTACACTTTCATGAAGCCTACATGTGACGCTTATTTCAGTCTCGCAAACATACAACTAGCTAGATTCATGTATCTGCATTGAATCTATGCAGCTAATACCCTCACACATATGGTTTTCCGTTTAAAATATAGCGCAACTAAACTATGCATGTGGCTTACACTTACAGTACACATACACTTATACATACACTTAAAAAAAAAATCAGCTGTTTATTGTAGGCTACATAAAATGAGTAGATGCATCGCCTTCTGATATATTGTGTCAATAAATCACCATCAATCTTTGCATTAATAGATAAATGAAAGTGACAACCTCATTATCTGTCATATCTGGGATAACCGGCTGTTTTTAACTCTGACGACTTTAGCACCACTGCCTGTCAAAATTGATTGAAAATAATCCGTGAACCGTAAAATCAACCTTCGACGAGTGTCGTGACACATTTTATAGGCTATTTGGAGTGAATATCCAAGACTAGTCTAGCTCTTGAAAAGGTTATAGCTATAGCCTATTAGAAACGAGTCAAACCAAGGATACAAGGATACAAGGATACAAGGAAGTTTATTGTCACATGCATATAGTTACTGGAAGTAAGAAATGCAGTGAAATTATGTCTGGTGTCAGCCTATTTGTGCATTAATGGGGGGTAGATTAAGTGGCAAGGGCTGCATAAAAAGGTGGGGAGGATTGGGATTGGGTGGGGGCACCAACAAGGAGCACCCAAGAGCAACAGGGGCAAGGAAAAACTCCCTTACCAAGGAAGAAACCTTGGGCAGATCCACGGCTCAAGGGGCTAACCCAACTGCCAGGGGTCTTGGTGTGTGTGTTGGGGGATGACAGGGGAGATGGGATAGTGTGCTGTGTATGTGGGGAGAGGGCAGTGTGCAATATGTGTGTTGGGGAAGCTTCCTCATGAGACAATGTGCTGTGTATTGGGGGCAGTGTGCTGTAAGTATGATGGGGATGTGTGTTGGAGAAGCTTCCTGATGAAATAATGTGCTGTGTATGTAGGGGCAGGGACTTACTATTGCAAGCAGAGTACTGTATGTATGATGTATGTGAGTGATGACAGTGAAGATGTGTTTGTGGGGGGAGGGAGTGGAGCAGTGACTGTGTGTGTGTGTGTGTGTAGTGTGTAGTGGGGGGCAGTGTGCTGTAAGTATGTAGAGGATGTGTGTTGGAGAAGATCCTGAAGACAATGTGCTGTGTATGTGGGGGCAGTGTGCAGCAAGTATGTAGAGGAGGCTTACTGTAGCAAGCAGTGTGCTGTATGTATGTGAAGTGATGACAGTGATGATGTAAGTGTGTGTGTTGGGGATGGGGGGGGGGGGGCAGAAAGGCTAGGCAATCAAGGACATGGGTAGATGGAGGAGAAATCAAAAATAATAAATAAAAAGTTCTATGGAGATGTGCAAAAGTTGGAGAAAGTCAGATATGTGTGTGTGTGTGTTTGTATGTGTGTGTGTGTTTTGACGTGTGATGAAATAAGAAAATAAATAAAAGGTCTGTAGCATAGGGAGAGGGATGTAAAAGTGCTAAAAGTCTTGTAGGTGTGTGTGTGTGTGTGTGTGTGGGGGGGTAGTGAATGAGTGCAAAGTCAGTATAGTGTGAGTTCAGAGTTGGGAAATGTTTGAGAGTGCTGAGGAGTGAATGTGTGCAAAGTCAGTATAGTGTGAGTTCAGAGTTCGGATGGCCTGGGGATAAAAACTTCTCCTGAGTCTCTCAGTTCTGGCTTTGTGACTACATAGGCGTCTTCTTGATTTCAGCGGTAGGAATAATCCATTGTTAGGATGAGAAGAGTCCTTCAGAATCTTTTGGGCTCTTAGGAGTACTCTTCTGGAATAGATTTCTTGAAGAGCAGGGAGTTGAGTTCTTATAGTACGTTCAGCTGAGCGCACTACTCTCTGCAGAGTACTACAATCTCTAACTGTGGAGTTCCCATACCAGGTGATGATGCTACCAGTTAGAACACTCTCAACCGCTGAAGTGTAGAAGGCCTTCATGATGGATGTAGAAACTTTGAATTTCCTTAGCTGACGAAGGAAGTAGAGTCGTTGTCTGGACTTTTTCAGAACATATTGAGTGTTAACAGTCCATGTTAAGTCTTCAGTAATGTGGACACCAAGGTATTTAAAACTTGTGACTCTCTCTACAGGTTGCCCGCTGATCATTAATGGGGTGTAACTGTAGTTCTGCTGCTGCCTTCTGTAATCCACTACCAGTTCCTTGGTTTTATTGATATTCAGTGTCAAGCTGTTAGATTGACACCACTGTGCCACCTCATCAACCTGATCCAAGTACAGCTGTTCATTGTTGTTACTAATCAGGCCCAAGATCACTTTTAGGTAGTGGTGGTAGGGGGGGGGTAGATTAAGTGGCAAGGGCTGCATAAAAAAGGTGGGGGAGGATTGGGATTGGGTGGGGGGCACCAACAAGGAGCACCCAAGAGCAACAGGGGCAAGGAAAAACTCCCTTACCAAGGAAGAAACCTTGGGCAGATCCACGGCTCAAGGGGGCTAACCCAACTGCCAGGGTCTTGGTGTGTGTGTTGGGGGATGACAGGGGAGATGGGATAGTGTGCTGTGTATGTGGGGAGAGGGCAGTGTGCAATATGTGTGTTGGGGAAGCTTCCTCATGAGACAATGTGCTGTGTATTGGGGGCAGTGTGCTGTAAGTATGTTGGGGATGTGTGTTGGAGAAGCTTCCTGATGAAATAATGTGCTGTCTATGTAGGGGGGGGGGGGCAGGGACTTACTATTGCAAGCAGAGTACTGTATGTATGATGTATGTGAGTGATGACAGTGAAGATGTGTTTGTGGGCGGGAGGGGAGTGGAGCAGTGACTGTGTGTGTGTGTGTGTGTAGGTGGGGGCAGTGTGCTGTGAGTATGTAGAGTGTGTAGTATGTAGTATGTAGATGTAGAGTGGTGGTAGTGGAAGGTAGTGGGCTGTATTTTGCACTCTGGCGCTTGGCGTAAAACTCGTTTTCCACCCGGCGCCAAGTTTAATTCGGTATTTTGCACGTTTATTTTTTAAACAATGCGCCCAGGGGTGTGGTAATTAACAACCTAGGGAGTGGCCTGGCGCATTGTCTAAAAATCGCTATCGTACACCTGGTCAGAAGTCTATGTATGTTGTTTATATGTTATTTTAAGAGCGCATTGTCAACAGTCCTATTGACGGGTGCACAACGCACCATCCTTCTATCATCCATGAACACACACCAGTGCACTTCCAGGCAAAACATTACAAATTGCACGATTACAATGGGAAACATAATTAGAATAAAGATATTACGAAATACTGTACATCTCATGATGAGTAGTTATTCACCATCATTTGCCATTAGAGAGGCGAGAGACACGTATGGAGCACAGCTGAAGACGCACTGTCACAAGATATAAGCAACTCCTCTGCAGGATAAATGTTGGACTAGACATCCTACTAAATTTGAATAAGCTTTTGACGAGTGACGATGCGCTTTTGACTGTCATGATAGGGCCCAGTAGCTTTGGTTAGGAAATTAAACCGAGTGTCTGTAGGCATGTTGGACCGAACCACGGCAGACTTTGTGACAAAAGTTTCATCTAAGCATTTATTTTGCCTTTAAAGTCATATTTCGAGGTTGTTTTTCAGTCAGTGTAATATTTCGCTGAGAGATGCATTAGAGGTTAAGGATTGTATTTGTAGTCAAATTATAATACAAAAATAATATTTTAGGATTGTTTTGACCCTCTCTCCTTTCAAATCACTATATCTCCAAATTCATTTTAGTGACATAGGACTCATTTTGCCGTGGCACGCCCCATTTGTGAACAATATAGTTGGTTTCTATTTGTCTTTGTACATATCCTACTGTAAATAAAACCGTAAAGTGGAATTACAGAGTTTGTGACTTGCTTTTGTTTCAGTTGTGTATTTAGGCTAAGTTGTAGCCAGATAGCTCGCTATAACTGTGTAGCCTGGCTACATTACATTACAATTACAATAATTTTTATCAGAGCTTCCCCTATTCCAAAGAGCAGCAAGCACCACTGACACATACACACAGTGCAAAAAACAAAACACATAGATATATTCACATATAGATACAGGGAGATCAATATTGTGTACTGCAAGTATACTATTGTATCCATTACAGTATACTCCCTTTTTCAAACAAGTACACACAAAATGTTCTTAACCTGACGCATGGTGGTATTATAAGAATAGTCGTTACGACCAAATGTCTCCCAGACAATGAAGTTAGCATCGACGGTTTTGACAAATGTGTCTCCATCATACCTTTAGAGAAAAAGACAACAAACTCCATTTATATTTGGAAGGTTGCGTCCAAAATGCTATATCTCCGTTTTTAAAAACATTAAATAGTTTAATTATGTATTTCAGGCAATATCAATCAAATTGCACAACTGGGCAGTAGGGGCAGCCGTGGCCTACTGGTTAGCGCTTCGGACTTGTAACCGGAGGGTTGCCGGTTCGACCAGTAGGCACGGCTGAAGTGCCCTTGAGCAAGGTACCTAACCCCTCACTGCTCCCCGAGCGCCGCTGTTGTTGCAGGCAGCTCACTGCACCGGGATTAGTGTGTGCTTCACCTCACTGTGTGTTTCACTAATTCACGGATTGGGATAAATGCAGAGACCAAATTTCCCTCACGGGATCAAAAGAGTATAAATACTTATACTTATACTTAATTTGATTGATATTGCCTGAAATACACAATTAAATATTGTTTTGATTGAGTAAAGATAAATCAAATAACAATACCCAATTACAGTTCTACTGAAATTACTTGGAAAACAAAATGTGAAAAAAAAAAAACATTTATGAAAGTTCATTAAAATGCTGGATATAGCGTTTTGGAACCAAACTCTTCATTTGTTCTCATGTCATATTGTCAATACTTCAAAACATATACAGTAATATGGTGTCAATTTCATGTCTAATGTATTGAGGATCAAAACCAAGTTTATAGAATGTTATGTCTTAGTTACAGATTCTGAGTTTCCATTCTCAGATTCTGAGTTTCGATTCTCAATACATTAGACATTAAATTGACGCCATACAGTAAGTCCCAAAATTGATACTTGATTTATTAATGCCATCAACTTACAGCTCCAAAACAGGTTTGAACACAGACTGGTAGTGCATTTTGAACACACAGCCATAATTATTCCAGTCATATTCCACAACCTATCACAGGGAGACAAATTGTAAGTAAATAATGTTATTAAGTATAGGAATGTGACATATTACCAACCGTCACGTATGTCCAACCTCTTACGTGTATGTGTCACTTAATATTCATTTCTATACAAACCAAGACGGCGGATTCCTAAAGAAACGCAAGCACCCACACCATGCGTTTATCTAAATTAGCTATGTACCAAAAATTACATTTTATTGTGACTCGAAGATCTGTAAACAGTGTTGTAAGGCTGCGTGTACAAATCCGCTTGGAGCTCCAGTGGAATTTTGAATTGCTGACGAGAATTCTCGGGCTAACCGTTGATGTGCTGTGAGAATGGTTGGGAATAAGCACCCACCAGCCCAGCACTAAACTCTGAGCGTGGTAAACAAAATTGGATATTTCAGGCAGTAAAAGCCCCGGTAAGAACCAAACTAGATTTTGTTCAAATCTACACACCTATGGCTACTGAAATATCTAAGGTTAATTTAGCAAATGTTATTTTGAAGTATTAAAAAACATTGTTGTTTTAGAATTTTCGAACGAAATGGTTGGTAATTAGCAGGTTTACGATAAATTATATTGCAATTAAGCTGTTTAAGTTGTATTATTGTTTCTGATATGACATTGACATTTATTAGGGACAAATTGTATATAACATAATTTGATTAATGGACACCAATTCTCAACTCCACCGCTTATGAAATTTCTAATGCAGACATTTAATTTTATATTTATTCTTCATAATTTAACAGGAAAACTAGATTTGACTACTCAGCTTTTTAGTGCTTTTCATACTTACTTTTGAATATGAGGTCATTTTTTAGTTCATCCTCTATTTTTTGTTTAAGCCTACACATCTCCATTTTATTCTTTTTCATAAATATATTTATATGTTGTTACTCTTCCACACAACTCACCACATCATCAGCTTGTGGAGTCCTTAACACAGACCTGCATCAATCCCCCAAAAGGTTAATAACATGAACAAATCAAATTTTACATGGTACATAAAGTTGACCTAAAACCTGATTTAAGCAAAAATACAGAGAAAATATCCAATATCCATATTCAACATTGAGCATGAATGAGCCTTTAAACTACTAGTCATATCACATGCAACATGAAGGGAGATTGCATTTCTACATGCTTTATTTAATTAAATTCTGTTTTTGTGACAGTGGCACATTACCAAGGAATGGTGTAGTTATGGAAGGTGTTCATTTCGCACTCCATACCCCATGGCCTGCAACACAAAACAGAGAGGATGAAAGCAAAACCTGAGGAGATGTGACTGCAAACCTGGGACTACAACTACACCTACTACTATTAACAACAACAGCAACAACTGAGCATCACAGCCATAGGCAACGCATTACTCAAGTTCTTACCTAGCAACACGAATGTGTCGATTTGGTGGGCAGCCAACTCTAAAATAAGATACCTGTAAAAACAGAATCAGACATTAAGTGTTCTTTTGTTCTCATTCAGAGAACCAAGATTAAACAGATTAAAAGTTAAATTAAATAAAAATAAATTACTAATTGATGAAGCTAGCTATTTACACAACAGCAACACGGCTCTGAAATTATGCAAAATAAACCGGAGCCAGCACTTTCATGTTATGGACACTGGACATTGATGTAGGTTAGGTTACAACATGGCTCCCATGAGTCACGTGATAGCCTCTAAACCAATCAAAGGGCAGAAAAGTTAAAACCAGGTTGGATAAACAACGGCATGCCAGCTTACACATCGGGAAAGACACAAGTAATGCTGAATGATATATACAGGTCTTCAGCAACATTTGTTGGTACCCTCCCATATTATTGAAAGAATGCTTAATTTCTTCCATGTACATTGGTATGTAATAGAGTAAAGCTATCGTGGGCATCCTTGGCCAACTGGTTAGGAAATCTGACTTGTGTCCGAAGGATGGCAGGTTCGATCCCTGACTGGTAGGAAAAATGTGGGTGGGGGGAGTGAACAGTGCTCTCCCACATCCACGGATGAGGTGCCCTTGAGCAAGGCACCTAACCCCAAACTGCTCCCGGATTAAGGCTGCCCACTGCTCCGGATGTGTATGTGTGCTCCTAATGTGCTCACTGCTCTAAGAGTGTGTGTGTGTGTTTGAATGGGTGTACACTGTGTGTGGGTGTGTGTTGTACACTACTCCTGGATGGGTAAAACGCAGAACACAAATTCCTTGTATGCAAGTATACTTGGCCTATAAACCTGATTTTCATTTACATTTAAAGCAATGCAAGTTTGAAAAGAGTGAAGAAACAAAGGATGGGAACTAAATTTAACTAGAAATGTAATTCCAAGGAATTATCAGTGCATGAAAATACAAAAATGCAATGTAAAATATCATATAAGTATAGTATAAGTATATATACTCTTTTGATCCCGTGAGGGAAATTTGGTCTCTGCATTTATCCCAATCCGTGAATTAGTGAAACACACTGCACACAGTGAACACACAGTGAGGTGAAGCACACACTAATCCCGGCGCAGTGAGCTGCCTGCAACAACAGCGGCGCTCGGGGAGCAGTGAGGGGTTAGGTGCCTTGCTCAAGGGCACTTCAGCCGTGGCCTACCAGTCGGGGTTCGAACCGGCAATCCTCCGGTTACAAGTCCAAAGCGCTAACCAGTAGGCCACGGCTGCCCCTAAAGAGACAAACTTCAGCTATCTCGCCAAGCCTCCCTGATACTAGGAAAGTAACCTTAACCCTAACCCTAACCCTTGCCTAAACCTACATAATCCATTTGTAGTCAGCAAGAAGCATTAATATTGATGCCCGTCAGAGAACTCTAATCACTAACTATTTGCTCGCACTAGCAACACCGATATAATTATATTATTTAAAATGTGAATTTAGAATTTAACACAGATTCTCTTGTGTTCACTGAGAAATACACTCACCCTCTCCTTTGGCAGGTTGCATCTGTTTTCGATCAGGTTGGGGACGATCTCCACTCTCATCATCCCCACTGAGTTGATCCTGTGTGGTGAATAAAAGAGTCCAGGCACTCTGGGTCCAATGCTTTCAATACTATAAATTATTATTACTATTATCAGACATTTTTGAAGCCACTATGCATAATTGTTTTTAACAGCCTGGCCCACATCTGCAATCAAGCAAAGTGCCAGAGAACTTTAATCCCCTTCATATGGTGTTTTTTAGCCTATATACACATCACATCAGTAAAATAAGCAGTCCAGGCCATGGTTCTCTAGCCTGGGTTTCCCCATGCTGCCTTGTGCGCGATTTTATTCGCGCTGCTAGGCAGCCTGGATTCCATGGACCCGATTTTCACCTCAACGAAGGAACCAATCACAGAACGGAGGGGGGACAGCAAGACGATGACGACGCCTATGCGACACACTGAAGTGGCTATGAGCTACGTACAGACGCATTTGATAGACATTCGTAGCGCCCAATAAACGGCTCTAGGCTATCGGCTCTGCTACCGCGGTGAAAGACTGCTTCGGCCAAGGCCTGGGATTAGTGGGAGCCTGATGGGGAGGGAGACGTTTACCGTCATAGATGTCCCTAGTCGCCCCGTCTGTATCCTGAGACTCCTCTGCGTGGGGGCAACGTCCATGTGGCCTGACGCCTCGGCCCCCTATGAGTCACTAAGCTTCGGGGTCTAGGTCGGACGACGCGGCGACGCGTAGGCGCCTTCGTGGGTCCGCTCTGCTTCGTGCAATGCCCACAGCCCTCCGGAGAGTTCAATCCCTCCAGCGCGTGCTGTACGCCCAGGCACAATATGTAGAAAGAGTGAGAATCTCTTGCCGATATCATGAAACCGCACGAGGATGAGGTAGATGGCTTTTCCATCGGAAGGAATGAACCCGCTTCGCAAGTGACCGCTGAAGTGGGAAAGAGCTCGCCTTTACGCGTAAGCCGAAACTTTGGTAGAAGTGGAGATATATCCAGTTTGTTCGCGTGAGCGAATCAACTGGACCTTCTATTGACAATGTGATAACCACAAGTCAATCAACTTGGAAGTGATACCACGCTCAGCTCGTAGCACTGTCCCCTCAGAATTCCGGCACTGTCCGACATTCAGCGCGAGGGCCTTGCGGTTCGCTGTGAACAAGAGTCGATGCAGCCTAGAAGCTGGTGTACTGGCCTGTTGGTGCCGTGAGCTGCGCAGTTGAGCTTTGCATTGTTCACGGAAAGAGAACAACAATGTTGGATACGAGTCAGGTGCGGGATTATATAGGATGGGCGGTGTTATCCTGACTCGGTCTGCCATTGTGGCTTCCGTTGAATTTACTTTGAATTTACTAGTTTTGAATATTTAATTTTCAATCTTTCCCTATCTTTCCAGCTGACATTTCAGATGTCTGCGCTTACACCGACTTTCACTTTAGAATGGCGTGAATGATTGAGGGATGAACCGTGACCACAAGTTTCAAAATAAAAGCGATAGTTTGTTTATTTTCTGAAGAGACACATATTTTCCTCTTGGGCTCTAAAATATCATGGTCTGTACGAAAATTAATTGACGTTATGGTATCCATTAATTCTATCAAAGGAAAAAATAAGACCTTGTGAATGAAATTCAAGACTTTGTAAACAAAATTCAATACTTATAAATAACACCATATGATCAGCAACATATCCAAACAAAGCCTATACTTTCAATATTACAACAGTTCCGTCATACCTCAATACTACAACTATCAATTATCAAAGGCAAGGATGCACTCACATTTGTTTCAAATAGTTGTATGTGTAGTCCTTCGCTTGCTTCACTTTGAAGGTCTAGATGGGGAAAACACAAAAAGGATATGTGACTGAGGAATGACTTATTATGACTACAGTTGACTGACTGAAATCTGATTCTGGCTAAAGGCTGTGGATGCTTGAGTTCAACAGCCAAATAGACCTTTCCAACTCAGCCCCTTTGGTTGCTGTTGCTAAGGTCCCACAAGCTTTTGCAGTGGTAAGGGTTTTTTTTTATTTTACTCCCTCTACACTAATGACTGCACCTCAAAGAGCCCATCTGTAAAACTCCTGAAGTTTGCAGATAACACCACCATCATTGGTTTGATCCAGGATGGTGATGAGTCTGCTTACAGGCAGGAGGTGGAACAGCTTGTCCAGGGGTACAGTCAGAACCACCTGGAGCTCAAACCCAAGAAGACTGTGGAGATGACAGTGGACTTTAGGAGAAGTCCCCCCACTCCCCCTTGCAATTCACAACAACACAGTGTGAATTCCTTTAGGTTCCTGGGATCAACCATTTCACAGGACCTAAAATGGTCTCCACATTGACGCTATCCAGAAAAAGGCCCAGAAGAGGTTATACTTCCTGAGACAGCTAAGGAAGTTTAGGCCCCGTCCACGAAACCGCACTTTTTTGAAACCTGGTCCCAGGGTGGAAAAATGGAGTTAATTTGGACGGCGAAACCGCATACTTCCGTATTGATGATGTCATCGCCACACCTCAGCTGCCCTGGACTTGACACTTTTTATTGCCTAACAATAGTTTTCATACATGACATTACCTACGATTACACTCAGTAGGATAATTATCACAACTGGTGCTGCGCAGCGCCAATAGCTTATGACTTGGTGGACTGAACAGTGTTTTTCCCGGTGTTTTTTTGATGCATTCTAGCTACTGTCAGTGACTCGAGAGAACTAGTCAGAAGTTATTAGGGAAGTGCGGTGTAAGTTTAAATTAATTTGTGCGTAGTGCCGGTGTCATTCATTTATTTTACATGTCTTACAACATAAATAAATGCATTCATAGTCTAGTGAAGTCAGATATGAGCATACAAAGAACTCATGTTAAGCCTATGGTAGATGCGCACTAAATGTGAATGCGCGATTTGATGCAGGCAAAAGTATCGACTGTTATCGACTTGTAACGAAGGTATTATAGCAATATTATTATAATGTGGCGACGGAATAGTCTAGAACTTGGGTAGGCCTAGCGTTTAGTAGCCTATGCACTTGTGGTGATAGCCAAAACTAATGTGAATCGAGGACTATCCCACAACCAAGGAAAGTAAAGGAGATTATTTGTACCTGCGTTAGCCAAATAAAGGACGGGACTGCACCCTTCACAAACTGTAAAAATGGTTTATTAGTTTTACAGTTGACAGTTCACTATCAGTCCACACAAACAATTCTGGTTTCCTTGCACTAGCCATTTATGTCGTAGCCTACTCTGTCTGTTTGTATAGCCTACAGCGCACAAGCTTTGGTCAATTTCTGTAACAAACAGTGCCACCTATAGGCCTGGGATATGAAGTAACGTGTTGAGTCGTGTTGAGATGGATCCGTTTGGACGCAAATATTCTTGATACGGTTCCAGGGAAGACAGAGATCGGTTTGGTACGTGTGGACTAGCCCTTAATCTGCCTAAGGAGCTGCTGACCACTTTCTACGGACAATTAGGGCTGCAGAGAGGATCATTGGAGCTGACCTTCCCTCCATCCAGGACCTGTACCGGTCCATGGTCAGGAAAAGGGCAGCAAAACTGTTCTCAGATGCCTTCTGCTAACTGCATTGAGTTACAAATTCTGAATATGTCTTTTCATTATTCTACCTTGCGTCTTTTAAATTATTCTTTATTTTTAAATAATTTTACCTTTTATGTTTTCTTTATTATTATGATATTTACTTTTTAAACTATTCTTTTACTATTGCCCTTGTATGCTTTTATTTACTATTACTGTTTGCTTTTGTTTATGTAAAGCACATTGAATGATCTGTGTATGAAATGCGCTATATAAATAAACTTGACTTAACTTATTCTGCTGTAGGTTGTTATCTATAACTATAGCCCATCTGTGACTGATATCTATGTACCACCAGAGCCACCACTAATAGCATAGCAACTTCAATTGTTTACGGGCCAAAATTTGATTATTAGTATTACATGATTGACAGGTCGGAAAGGTCCATTAGCCTACTCATCCCATTTCAACTTTTGTTAATTCCACAGCCAACTACATAATTTTCAAATACAAGGTATATATTCAAGCCCTCTATTTGTATAATTTCAATGGTTTCGTTTATGCTCTCACCACGTTCACTGTGAAAATGGTGTGGACAAAGTCAAAGTCATTAGAGAAGTGGAAGTCCAGCAGTCCAACATTGCTCTTCAGCACTTTCACATTCACGCCTTTCCCTTCAGGATAGACCACCTGTGCCCAGAAGACCTCCTCCTGCCCTTTGTCCATGTAATAGCTCTGTTTGTTCATGCTGTGTTCAAATGTGACATAGGGACAATCATGAAGGGTCTCGCCCTTCATGGCGCTTAGAACCTCCATCTGCAAAGGGTAACGAAGTAACTCTATGCCGTTTGAGACCAAATTCACATATATGTGCTCATTATTCTGGTTCACATAGAGAGCGCCTTCTTGATAGTACGGAACCCAGCGTGGCAGAGAGATCAGCTTAGACACACCGAACTTGCAGAAGAACATCTGGTTGTTTGCCATCTTTACCACAAGGTTCCATTTTTGATCTAGATATAGGAAAGTTTGTTTATTACCTTAAAAAGGTTGGATGACTTTTATTCTGCAAAAAAATATTTTGTCTTAACTGCGAATATTTATTGTGAATCAATAAATATACTGTATTAACAACCTTTTGACTTTGGTAAAGAATTATTCATCTGGTTCAAAATATTAATGACTTAATATTATCTCCATAAAATATATAGTATCTTATCCATAAATTGATTTATACATATTGTATGAAAACACATAACGGCAGCAGATTTAGGAGACCATAATCAGACAAAACCTGGAGACTCACCAAGCACTATTTCCTGTATCCAGCTACCTGAAGCAGCTGTGCGGTCACCAAAATTGGGCAACTTCAGTGTTCCCCATCGGTTGTCATCATAGAAACTGTACCAAAGCGCAGTGCCATTCCACAGCAACAGCGACTCCTTGGCTGATTGAAAGAAGCGCATGTGTAAGACACCTGAGGGGATGTCTTGAGGGTAAGGGAATTTTGTTAGAAAGGTGCTAATGGTTCCCCGTTTCGTCATCAGATTGTACATAAGTAGTTGGAGATCGCCGTATATGTCCATAGTGACTACAGCAACCACAGCTGGGTCTGAGCCAAAAGCCACAGTCATAAAGTTGACAGCAGGTATTGTAAATAGCTTTTTTGAGTAAGTCCCTCCTGCACGATGGGATGTGATCCGACTACCCCCCAAATACAGAGTGTCCAATTTCCAAAACAGGACATGTCCAAAATCCACTCCTTCCTGAACAAAGTAAAGAAAGCAGAAATATAAAAATGTATCTTTCTTTCTGACAAGGTAAAATAACATTTGAAGTACAGGTGGGGTTAGCAATACTGGATAAAGATTGTTGATATTTAAACAATTCTATAGTTCTGCCCTCTCACAGCCATTCCCATCTCCCTTTACACCAGCATTAACATCACCTGTTTGGAATTAGTAGTTTATTTGTGGATGGATCCCTGTGTTTGTTTCCCATTTACAAAGGTGTATGAACACTGCCCCGAGTAGATACAAAGAATGGACAGCTAGGAGATTGTGAGGATATATTAACTGAATGTGAAAAAAGTAACTTGGTAACCAGACAAATCTTAGAGCATGGCAAGTCTGAACACTCCCATTGAAAATGATTTCCAAAATCACAGGAACTAATCACACAATCGCAAGTATGGCGCAGGCTTTGTATGATGACAGGCAAAGGAGGGCCACTTGTGTACAAGCATGTATTGAAACTGCATTTAAAGACAGCCCGGAAGGTGCACTCAATGAAAGACGATGAAAGAGTTGAGTGTGGAACAGTGGACACTTTTCAGCCTCAACAGACGCCATCTTGGCTACATAGCGGAAGGGGAGGGAACATTTTGAAACTTCGCGATTGATAATCGCGGTTGAGAAATCTGGAGCAGCAGCAGTGTAAAATACACCTTACAGATGTATAATCAAGTTATAACATAAACTGTTCATGTTTTGACACAGTATGACCATGTCACTGTCGAATAGAGGACACTAATAAAGTTATATTTATTATATATTTATTATTTTATGTTGTGATCTAGTCTAAGTGAATTAACGCACAAAAGGGTGAATGGTGGCAGTGAATTATTTTAGATGCCTACAACACCAATCCTTACAGGGAAAAAATACAGAATTTCGAAGGGACCATGGTACAATGGTTACTGCCCAAAATCCTATGCTAGCACATCTGGATATTAGCTAATATCTTCCATGCCGGTGGAAAGATCCAAATCAAACCTGGTAAACTTACTCACTATAAGGGCTCAATGAACTGATTGGGTACTCAAAGTCTTGGGGTGAAAGGTCAAGGTCGCATGGGGTCACACAAATAAACAAGGTTATGGCTGACAATCTACACGTCAAGTCCAATTTCATTAGTGAATAAGCTTGTTACTGAAGTGCAATGTTTTTGTTTTAGGTTTTTATTGATGTAATAGATGCAGATTGTAATTATGACACTTGATAACTCCTACAAATGTCCTTTATAAATTAAAAACTATTATTTTTAAACCTGAGACTTACCCAGAAATCCTCCTTTTCATTTCAATTTCACTTCAGATCTAACATGCAACCACCAATATTGTTTTAGGCCACAGGTTCTCAAACTTTTATATGCCCCCCCTAATCATTCTACACTGCCATATATATACATAATAGCGCCTAGGTCTGGCCTACTACCACTACTATTACAGGGATTGGTGATGCACTGACTCAGTTTCCCACAACTCTGCAATCTCAATTACACATGAAACAATGTTAAATATTTTCAAAGCTATAAAATTCTCGGTCAGTTTTGTACAAACACACAACATCAGGTTTTCCTCATCCTGCTTTGAACACAGTTGTGTTGCATTTTGAGCACCATCAGCGTGGAAAGTTACCTAAAAGATAACGTTTTAATGCGCATCTGAGAGTTTGGGGATATTCTTGCATTCTACGCAATCGTCACTCTTCAACACAGTAAGCTGTTCCTGTATATCTAAAGAGAGATGTTGTAGGCTACGTTGCAGACAAATGGATCCATAACAGCGTTAATTCCGACGTAAACATAGCAAATAACTCAAGTCGTTATATTGTAGCCTATTCTGGAGGTTTCTTTGGAAAGTTGAATCAGCAAGTTAAACGTTTGCTTGTTTGTAGGCCTTATACTAAGGCTGTGTATTGATGTTGTCACAAGCTATGTTGTTGTAAGAATGTGAAATGAATAAATATCAGAACAAGAGGCTTTTGCGCAATAGCCACACGATAATAGAGTTTGCGAGGTGGAAAACAAGAGGAAATAATAGCTTTTAAAATGTCCATTTAAATTGTAGCCTTATATAATACATTAGTGTGCATTTTAAATACGAAATAATAAGGAATGTGAGGAGGCTGCTATTAACTTTAAAGAGTGCATCTACAATCGAAACTATCAGCCTATGACGCAAATTGAATAGCCATGCCCGGTATACGGATGTCTGCTTTAGTTGACAGCATGGTAACTAGATTTTAATCGGTCAACGGAAGCACCTGTCCGTTAATGTTCATGCTGATTCATGTCCCTTGCATTTAGTAACTGCGAGGTCCATAGCAGGCGCCCCACTGAAATGTTTCCTTTTGCGAGTGAGATGCACGCTGCCCCCTCTGCGACGCGTTCGCTCCCATTTTCAGAGCTATTCTACGGCCGTCACTTTGGTAAACAAACTATATCCCAATAGAAAACTGATAGCTTTCCTGGTTAAATGGTATAAGCTAGGCCTATTACACAACATAAATTGTGCTGGCGACCCAAATAAAATCTCCTGCGACCCAGTCTTTGGGAACCAATGATATAAACCATATTTTCTGAAAGCCACCACCCTCAGGATGTGATCTACCATGACATGATACATGTCCCATCCTCTAACATGGATTTTGACATGCCCCACCCTCCCTTTTATTTTGCTGCCCATGCATAACACATTGGTAAATTGGATGTATGGCTAATACATTTTGGGCTGTCCCATTTAGGGAAAACTGATTCAACCCCCTAAACTATATATATACACTATACTATACTATACCCTCAACATGTGAACTAACATGGGGTTTGACATTTCCCACCCTCCTCATGACTTTGCTGCCCATGTATAATACATTGGGTATAGGTAAATTGGGTGTATGGCTACCTGTATATTGAGTGCTCTACTAAGCTTTAACTGTAGTCCCAGATGTCCATGGTGCATTTTTGTGTTATAGACACATATCTCTATCAGAAAATAAGAATAAAGTTTGGTGCCCTCAGTTGGCACCAATTGACCCAAAATGGGCCTCTGGCTTAGCCTGGAAAATCCAGACCGTGGTAATCTATAAAGATTAATGGTCTGGCCACAAACAATGTAATGGCCCAACACGAGGGGTGGTACCAAGCATGCATTTGAAAATCTCACTGCACGCAATTGGATAACACTAGATCAATGTTTACTCTGAATGATTCCGGACTTCGACGCAATTGGATAACACTACAACCAATGTTTACTGACCTCCAACATTGCAGCGCTGTCGTCATCTGTTTAGCTCGCCTCTGGACCGCCTATTTCAGATACACCGATGTGATTGGTTCCCCGCAATGCAAGGGGCAAAAGTAACGCGCATCATTACTCATTGCCAGATTCTCTTGCAGACACAATTCAAATTCACGAGAACTCTGGATTTCCAGGGTACCTCTGGCTCATGGACTAATACAATTGTTTTAATTTACCCTGGTTTAAAAGAGGGCCTTGGAGTGAAAGGTTAAACCTGTTGAGATTGAAAATAATCTTACAGATTAGAAAATAAAGTTTGCTTTAATAATTTTCGGTAACGCTTTAGAATAACATGTGCTTATTAGGTATTAACAGTGCATAATAAGCAGTTAACAATTCATTACTAACAGTTAGTTAACTGTTGTTATCCTTTAATAACATTAACTAACTGTTAACATGCAGCTTGTAAGTGTTAATAAGCAGCCTTTTAAGTTACTTACAAGCATATTTGTTAAAAGTTGTAAGTGTTAACAAGCAGCTTGTTAATGGTGTATAAGACAAAGAGGTGGATAACCACACTGCAAAAACTGCTTATCTAACAAAATCTAACCAAGTGTTATTAATCTTATATCAAGATAAAAAAAACTAGTTGGTATTGTTTTCAGTATAAAGAGACTTACCTAGCGCTTTCTTGTGAAATCATTTGACTTAATTTAAAAAAAAATTGACTTATTTTAAGACATCTCATCTTGATAACAAGCAAATTTGTCTGCCAGTGTGTTAAGCAAATTTGTCCTAAAAACAAGCAAATTTGTCTGCCAGTGCGTTGAGCAAATTTGTCTTGATAAGACTCCTTAAAATAAGTTAAAGTCTTCTTAAATTAAGTCAAAATGATCTTTTGAGAGGGCGCTAGGTAAGTCTTTTCATACTAAAAACAATACCAAATAGATTTTTTAATCTTAATATAAGATCAATAACACTTGGTTAGAATTCATTTTTTGCAGTGCAATACGCTTATAAGACCTTTCTTACCTATTTGTAGTAAATTTTGCAGCCCCCAATCTAAAGCGAGGACCATGTAGCCTGTTGCTCTGTATCTATCTATCTAGTTTTGTTTAGCTATGAGAAATGCACCTTCCAAATTATTGCAGTTAGCAGGAATCGAACCCTGGTCTCCTGCGTCATAGACTGACTTGTTACTTACTGAGCTACATTCTTGTCTGTGCTTTTGAAGAAAATGTTTATATTGATTCTATATTCCGATAATGTTCTCTATATAAATATGTCTCTGATGGAAAAGTGGTGTTTAATTTCCATAATCTTTGTTCAGTGAACGCATAAAACAGTTTGTCAGTTTGCAAACATAGGCGAACGTTTGCAATCGATTTGAAACATGTTTCAGTTTGCCTTGAACAGAGGCGAACATTCGTGGTCTGTTGCTGCATTAATTAAACACCATTTTTCCATCAGAAACATATTTGTAAAAAGCATAGCTTTTCGCATCTACACCTAGACGTCACACCCTCCTCTGAATAGTTGGTTGGTGAGTCTGTGATGTGCGTTGTTCACGTTGTTACTGAGGGAGAGATAGGGACACGAAACGGCAAAGTAAGTGTTGCCGCTTAAAAAAATTATGCTGGTGAAATACTCGATATTTGCGATATAACACTTTAATGTATCTCACATACAGCAAACTGTGATATATTGAGTATATTCGGTATATCGCCCAGCCCTAGCATGTAGGCTTTATTAAATGTATTCGGTTTCATGAAGATCCTTCAATCTGGTTTAGAGATATCACGGCAACACTATATTTCGACCTCATGTGACCTTGACCTCAATAC
Source organism: Alosa alosa (assembly GCF_017589495.1). Lineage (NCBI taxonomy): Eukaryota > Metazoa > Chordata > Actinopteri > Clupeiformes > Clupeidae > Alosa > Alosa alosa. The sequence goes on along the minus strand of NC_063210.1, from coordinate 12,786,393 downwards.
CAGGAATACCTAATCAGTTCACCAAGCCCTTATAATGAGTAAGTATACCAAGTTTGATAAAGATCCTCTTACCAGTGGGAGACATGGGTGACTGGGGATGTCCGCCTCCTTGTTGTCCCTGTCAAGGTTGCCAAGTCGTGGACACCTCAACAGGCACAGGCAAGATGCAATATACAGTTGAAAAAGGGTAGAAATAGTGCAATATCAGTATAGACTGAGGTTTAAGATTAAATATACTGTATGTAGCGGGTACGATGGGGGAAACGGGGAATGCAGCTTGGTGCCCTGCTTTCAGGTGCTAATTGATTAGACCAGGTGGTACAGCCAGCTGACTAGAGAACAAGAGAGCGGTCTGTTTGAAACAGTGAATCAGAAAGTTGGTGCGTCGGTGGTGCATAGCGGAGATTGTAAGTTTCTTTTGGACTGTTCAGCTCCTATATGCTTAACTCTTGTATTCATGTGTTAGTGCTTGACTTGGCCAACTGTTTTGTAGCTCAGCCTGGGGCGTGTGACTACGAATCTCAAATGGTGCATGCTGCACAGAAACTTCGCTATGACAGTGCGAATACAGCGACTAGTACATCCACACTGGTTTTAAGAATGTTAGTCACTAGCTCTCTTTTCCCTGGTTGATATGAATCCTAGTACTTATAGGTCTAACTCTTTCCTGTTTGTCATTGTCCAGACAGAAGCTATCGGAGAGTGTATACAGCTTTTTGCCATCCACACTGGTTTAAATCACGTTAAAACTAAAGCGAGTGCATACAGCTCGTATTTCAACCTGGTCATTAAGAACGTAAGTTAATTTGCTGTGTTTTCGTAGCAATACAAATTGTTGTTTTTAAAATCGGACATCTTACTTTCCTCCTGCCATTGTGCTCATAGTTAGCGAGTAGAGCATCTGCAGCTCACGTGTAACCAGCTGACTGCAGCCTTCCATCTAAAGTGAGGTATGCCTCAATTTTAGAGTGAATATCTATAGCTTACGTCACTATTTAACCTGGCAAAGCATTACATTGTATTGATGCTTTTGATTGCAGGAGGACTGCCTTCGTCTGTTCAGCCAGCCACTGTTTTTCCTGTGCTTGAAATTATATTTCATTGTTTGTGACGGAATCTAGCCTGTCTGCGTCACGATTGTCTTGTGCTGTGCCATCAGTGGAGGCCAGCCAGTCGTAGTTTTATCTTTGTAATATCTGTCTGTCTCTGTTTGTGTGTCTGTTTAATGTCTGTCGGCATTTGTTCTCATGTTGTCTTGGCTTAGTAGTGTCTTGGCTTGGCAGTGTGCAATATTCCCTATAGAAGCAGTGATTTGTTTGCAGTGTCTATTTGAGTGTGGTGTCTGAAATCTAGTGTAACCTAGTGTAACCTCCATATAGTGTGATGTGTTGGTGTGTATCCACTCATTTATTGAGGTTTATTTACTGTAATTCCGGAACACTGTTTGTTGCCCTGGTTCCAGCATTTGTTATTTGTTTAATGTGTGTCTGTTTGCCATTTATCAATAAAAGTATTTTTGATAGATAGATTGATAGATTGATTGATAGATACTTTATTTATAGATAGATAGATAGATAGATGGATACTTTATTTATAGATAGATAGATAGATACTTTATTTATTCCCAAGGGGAAATTCAAGATTCAATATTTTCTTGTAACATCAGCTCCAAGACTGTTCCTTCATTGGGCAGCCTGCATACAGATTGGTAAGGTGTAGATTATCTGGTTTAGTGAGCATAAAGCACCCTGTTGGTCACATATAAATATAGTGCTAGGCAGTTCAGTGCAATGTGAGTGTTCAATAGAGTGACTGCTTGGGGGAAGAAGCTGTCTTTTTGTCGGCTGGTTTTGGCAAACAGTGTCCTGTATCGTCTACCAGAGGGAAGGAGGTTGAACAGTTTGTGATCATGCTTTCGCTCTATTTACTGCCCCCTTCAACCATAATTTGTCCGTAAAACTCCAAATAATAGCCCAGGCTTTTATTTTCCCAAATCGCCAAACTGCACCGGCTAGTATAAGAGACGGGCGTCTATATGAGACAGGCCTTTAATTCCCTTTACACAAAACTTTTCCTCTGCAAAGATGGAAAATATTATCAAATTAATTATTTCAAACACACTGAATGTCTACCTATATGACTAGGCTATCTGATGACAATTACGGATCATCATTCATTTAGTGTTGAGATGTTGTTCATTAAGTGAGATACAGTAAGATCCAAATAGCGGGTATAGCCAGAACAGATGAAACACGTTTTAATCATTAATTTACAAAGAGATCGTATCACACTGAAAGCTCATATTTTGTCACTAGCAAATAGCCTATATCGGTCCTTTGTCAAATACAGATGCATTATCTGCCTTGACCAAAACCGTGCGTAATGTTTCATTCCCCCTTCCTTTCGGCATAAATGAAACAGCATGAGAGAGAATAAACCATATCGTTTCTCCCGTATTTTATTTGGCATATTTGACAACCATCTACATTTCAAATCATAGCCTACTTCCAGGCGCGCGGGAACATATTTTTGACCAGGGGTGCTGAATAACAAAATCATGGATGTCCGACGATTTCTCCCCCAGCATATGATTCGAATTTAGACAGCTAAATACGCAATTTCAGCGCCGTGTATGAGTAGGCCTAAGAGTGAGAAGTTTTACAATGCCCTGGGCAGCTACATTCCACTGCAACTACGCAGTACTTGCCACTCCGACTCATCAATAAAAACTGCGCTCGCACACACAGAAGCGCACTTGACTTTATATCATTAACCTAAGGTAAATTCCTTTTCTGACTTCTTTCGCGTTATTGCCATGGCAGTACGCATTTAGAATAAAGAATAATGTTCGCGAACCCTTTTGTTTTGTTGCCAGCATAAAAACAAGCTTAGGCTACCATCGGCCTATCCGCAAATTTTAAACACAAGGGATGAATTGAACGATGACGAAGTCGAACATATGGGCATAGTTCATTTTGAAAAAAGTTATACACTTTGGAACTCTAGCTTTTCCCCAACGCAGTCTTTTAATGCCATCTCATAACATGCACAGACTGCACCATGCTTAAAGAAGCCCATGCAACAATTTTAGCAAAAATGATTATTATGCAGGTTAAGAGTCGCTCTGATGGTTCTACAACACTTTTTGGGTCGTTTGGTGGGTGCTTCGTCTCCCCCTAGTGCTTCTCCGCGGAAAAACCGAATATGCAACTTCGACCGAAGAAATCCGGATGTGACTCGGCGGAAGGCCTCGAAACTGTAGTCAGATTGTAGTTTCTAAGAAGACTGCAAAACGGACTCCGACTTGGCTTTGTTGCTGTTGAAATTGTAAGTAGCCTACCCTTGGGTGAACTTCGTTTTTGTAATGTGGTTTGATAGTCTCTTGAACAATGTGTTTGCTCGACCGTTTTATTGTGAGCTCTGTGTTTAGCTTGGTTTCTTGATGGCTAGCTCGCTAGCTAGTGGGGGTTTAGCGTAGCAGTCACTTGCTACCGAAGCTGCAGGGGGAGCTATGTCGTGAAAAATGCGAGCCAAAATCAGGCGAAAACCCAGAAACAGCGAAGGAATAACCAGACTTGCATAGGGCTTCTTTAAGCCCAAATCACACCAAAGATTTGCGACGAGATGAGCTGCAACATTCTATTAACCAGCAACTTGATGCATTCTAAAACCTTGCAACTGTGACCAGACATGGTGAATGCTTTCCGATGGCTTGCAACAATGTGCAACATCTAATTCACACCGCTTCAACTCCTTTCTGCAACGGTTTCGTGTCATTGCAAATCTTTGGTGTGAATTGGGCTTTTTTTAGACGATTAAATACAACCCGAAGCTAAAAAACAGACCAGGCCTCTATTGGAGCACGGCCTTTAACCCAAACCTGTAGCCACGCCAGGCGTTTAAGAGACGTCAATTTGGGACTCGGCTATTGCTAAGTGTTACGGTAATCGTCATTTCCGTTAACGAGTAAGCACAGAGTGCACTGCATTAAAGTGTCCTGATGGAAGTACACCTACTGAGACACAGTTTTTAAATGCAGGTGTTTACTGAATTCCAAAGAAAATATAAGTCTATATCATTTAGCACTGACATCATCAGCGAAGATATTGGTCGTGTTGAACAGCGCTGCTAACTGTACTCTTCTGGCATCGTTTAAGGCAGTTAGTTGCTGGGTTTTTGGTGATTTGGAACTTGGCTTCTTTGGGACGATCGCCAGACGGACCTGCAGAGCAGTCAAATTTGTCTAGGTTCACCCAGGCAAGGTGTAATGCTGAGTCTTGAAAATTATTGTGGGATTTCTGTGTAAATGTCCCCTAACCATTTGTGAATGTTATTTTGTTGACTTTTATTGTGACTGTTTTTTTCTATATCAAAGTAACATTGTATGGAAAGAAGGTATAAAGAAGGAGTACATCTTAGCTTGCAAAAAAGCATATCAATGTAAACGGCTTCTCAGCAGAGGTGCAATACTCTAAACTACCACATATTACAGCCATTCACTAAAACCGTAGCCTGGAAGCCAGCTGAACTTAGCCCCACCCACAACAGGGTTTCGTCGTAGAGAAACTATGCCCAAACCAGAGCTGTTCGGGCGAATCAAAAACGACCAGAAAACAATGTTAAGGCATTTGTGGAGAACAAGGATGGTTCGGGTTTTCTTCCTACAGCTCACAGTAAGCTTTTTTGTTGCTCTGATTGGTTGGGTCTATCCAATGAGTGCAGAGGCATTTCTTCCCTGTATCAGTTGATATGCGCCCCATAATCACTGTGGTGCTTACGTTCAACTGCTCACACTGCATGACAAAAGCAGACAAAAATGTCATGCCAGAAGTACATGTCAGAAGTGTCGGTGCTGGAACGTTGATTGTTTGCATCTGCTTACTCGGGCCTCGGTAACTGGCTCAAACTGCACAACAAATCAGATTGGAATTCAGCTTGATTCTAAAAATGGTCAGGTCCGACTTGTTTGCATCTGCTTACTCGGGCCTCGGTAACTGGCTCAAACTGCACAACAAATCAGATTGGAATTCAGCTTGATTCTAAAAATTGTCAGGTCCGACTGAATCTGGACTAAAATCATTCCAAAATTGCACAGCGTCTACTTAGAGTAAACCAGCTGATTCTAATTATCACAACTGCTCAACTAGGTATATCAGCTAATTAGTTAAATAACCCATGTTAGGTACAACTAGGGCTGGGCAAAATGGCTGAGAAATAATATTGCGATATTTTTACTGTATTTCACTATACAATATTATATATATTGAAATTTCCTCCAAATGACTTCATAAATTCTCATTAAAATTAGCAATATTAAGATAAAATTAACAATAACTCAATTACAGTTCCACTGAAATTACCTGGAAAACCACAGAAAAACTCTTATTTATTCCAATAAAGCAACTGCACGAAATTTGTATTTTGGATCAAGTGTCTTAATTAGATATAATTAGTTATTGAGGCTGTGAGTTCCTTATATTTGGGATTTTTTTTGTCGTATGGCTTTGTAGAACGATGCAATGTCATTTGCATTTGGAATGATCGTTTCAGCGTTTTGTTAGGTGTTGGTGGACATTCGGACATTTTAGCCTACTTTGTTTTGTGGTGGGTGGCATATCAACAGGTTGCATACTTTGCAGATGGCCGCCGCTTGTTCGACGTCCACCTGGCGAAATCCAAACAACTGCCAGGTGATCCCTTGCTTCTTCTTTTCGGAACCACTTCCATCTTTTATTAAACTAGCTCACTATTTTCCAAACAGGACTAGCCTACGCTACCGGGGCTTTGCCGGTTTTGAATCAAAAGTTTATCCATTCTGGTCTAGTTCCACACCTAGACATCACACCCTCTTTTGAGAAGACTGTTCTAGATTGGTCGGTGAGTATGTGACTGGAGTTTTTTTCACATTGTTACTGAAAGGGAAGGAGAGAGGGAGGGCAAGTGGAGTTAGGGTCATGAAACGCCATAGCAAGTGTTGCCGCTTAAAAAAAAGATGTCAGTTAAATACTTGATGTTTGCGATATAACACTTTACTGTATCTCACATAGAGCAGAGATGTATCAAGTATATCCGGTATGGCCCCAGCTGTGGCGCAACTGGCTGGGGCACCTGCACCGTACGCCTGCGACCCGGATTCGATTCCCGCCCCATGGTCCTTTCCGGATGCCACCCCTGCTCTCTCTCCCATTCGCTTCCTGTCACTCTCTCCCCCATTCGCTTCCTGTCAATCATTAAAGGCATAATAGTCCATGAGCCACAGGGGGTCGTCACTACCACTTGGGGGGGCAAATTCTCACTATATTTTTCTGAAAGCTACATATCTCTGGAGTATAAAATGGTATGATAGCAAGTTGGATCTTGTAGCTTTGTGGCTGTACAGGCCTTCAAAGTTGACCTCTGATTTGAAAAAAAAAGGAAATTCCGCCTATTGGCTTTTTTTGTTAAAACACTCATAAGATCCTAGAAAATAATCCAAATCTTATTATTACTGATGCATATGTGGTGTTTGATGTTGGCATAGATATTTTGACTCATTATGTGATTTTGCTCTTCATTTTGGTTGATTAAATTCAAGAGCAACATGTTATGGCAATACCTGAATGCAGACCTTATTGATCATTACTATTCTACGCTCCTTACTTTCAATTGCGAGTTGAAATTAATGTTAAATGATGACATACATAGGTCTGCAGTACAAATGTTTTTTAAATTGTAGCTGAAACGAGTACAAAGGATCTTTAATCTATTCATTGAATTCATCGTCAGAACAGGAGCACAGAGGTTGCCATCTCTATGGCACTTCACTCTGCCCTGTCCCACCTTGACAATAGCAACACCTATGTAAGAATGCTGTTCATTGACTTCAGCTCAGCGTTCAACACCATCATCCCCTCCAAACTGATCACCAAACTCAGTGAACTGGGCATCAATACCTCCCTCTGTAACTGGATTCTGGACTACTTGTATTGCATTCATTGTGTCTACACTTGAGATAAATAAGTTTGTTTTTTCTTTTATCACATACACATATATTGGTAGATGTTTTTTCTTTACCTTGACATGTTTCCATCTTCATCAGAAGGTCACACGGTGGAGTAGTGTGATGCGTTTTTATCAGCTGATGTTGTTACGGAGGTGTGATCCACCTGTCAGTTTTTTGACAGGTGGACCACACCTCCTGCTGTCAGTCAGCCACCCCCCAGGATGGCACTCCAGGTATAGGAGAGCATATATGCTCCCTCATCTCTGTTCATCGTCTTTGGGCTCCGCTTTCTTATTTCAATCGCCTTCTTTATCCAGTGGTGGTATCGGTTGTTCTCCTGCTTAATGACTCGCATGCAGGAGGTGTGGTCCTGGTAAAGAAAAAACATCTACCAATAAATGTGTATATGATAAAAGAAAAACCAAACTTATGGATTCTGGACTTCCTAACCAACAGACCTCAGTCTGTTAGGTTAGATAATCGCACCTCCTCAGCCATCGAACACCAGTGTACCACAGGGATGTGTGCTGAGCCCTCTCCTCTACTCCCTCTTCACCTACGACTGCACACCTGTACATGGCTCTAACACCATTGTCAAGTTTAAAGATGACACTACGGTGATTGGGCTCATCAGCAATAACGATGAGATGGCCTACAGGAAGGAGGTCCAGCACCTAACATCGTGGTGCACTGATAACAACCTGACTCTCAACACCAAGAAGACCAAAGAGCTCATTGTGGACTTCAGGAAGTCTAAACCTAGCACACACACACCCATTCTCATCAACAGGACTGAGGTGGAGCATGTCACCAGCTTCAAGTTTCTGGGTGTCCACATCTCTGAGGACCTCTCTTGGACCCTCAACACCTCTACCCTGATCAAAAAGGCTCACCAGCGTCTCTTCTTTCTGAGGTCCATGATCTGTCTCCTCAGATCCTGGTGAACGTCTACCGCTGCAACATCGAGAGCATCCTGCACCAACTGTATCATAGTTTGGTATGGCTACTGCTCTGCCCCACCGAAAGACTGCAGAGGGTGGTGAAAAGCACTGCAGCCATCCAGGGGGTGGTGAAAACGGATGCCCCAACACATCACGGTTCCTCACTCCCCTCTGCTGGCATGCGAGCCAGTAGCCTGGGCTATCCATTGGGAATCCGAGGTGCTGCTGCTCGAAGTCTGTGTGCAGGGCTGAATCGCGCAGGTTCAACACAACGCAGGTTACAGACCTGGATCGGGGAGTGTAACGGATGCCAGCTAGCTTAGCTGTGCTTGTGGAGGCGTTGGTAAACCTCACTCCCCGGCGCCTCAAGAGTGCTGCTGGCATGCGAGCCAGTAGCCTGGGCTATTGGCTCATTGTTAGCGCCTTCGCCTCCCGATCCGAGGTGCTGCTGTTCGCGTATTCCGAGGTTCACAATGCAGGTTACGTGTGCAGGGGCTGAATCAGCGAGGGTTCAACGGATGCCAGCTAGGTTACATTGGTGCGTAAACCTGGATGCTGCTGGCATGTGAGCCAGTTGGGCTATTGGCTCAATTGTTAGTGTCCTCGATCCGGATGCCTGCTAAGCTTGCAGGGCTGTGCTTGCAGGTTACATTGGTAAACCTCACTGAGGTTTAGGGGGTGCCTCAAATGCCAGTGCTGCTGGCATGGTAAACCTGAGCCAGTGGCCTAGCCTGGGCTATTGGCTCAATTGTTAGCCTTCGCCTCCCAATCGGAGGTGCTGCTGTTCGCGGGTTCGAGTCCGGGCGTGTGCAGGGCTGAATCGCGCAGGTTTAACACAACGCAGGTCACACACGCATCATCAAAGACTGTTCTCACCCCAACCACAGACTGTTCACTCCACTCCCCTCCGGGAGGCGTTACAGGTCTCTCCACATCCGAACCAGCAGGTTCAGAGTAGGGCTGTCACCCTACTGAACTCTAGCTCTGCATCCCGGTGACATCCAACTAACTAAGCCCCATCACCCCCTGCCCCGCCTGATGCCTCTTTGCCTGTGCCTGTTGAGGTGTCCACGACCATGGCAACCTTGACAGGGACAACAAGGAGGCGGACATCCCCCCACAACTGCACTACCCTATCCCACCCATCTATTTATTTACAAATGTACATACTGTAATTACTGTACATAGCCACATTCCACTGCTTTTCATCCTGCATATACACTTATTATTAATACTATTGTAATGTTACTGTTTCTGCACTACAATGTTACTGTTACCACACTGCACATAGTTGTACATTCTGTACATATCTGTCTATATGGTTCATACTAAATATCCATATTTATTCAGTGTTTCTATAATATATTCTGTTAATACACTGCATATATCTATATTGTTCTTACTACTACTATAATGGTACCGCCACTACATTGCACATACCTGTACATGTTGTTCATACATTGTTCATATTACAGTACATAGCCATATTTATTCTGCTCTTATAACTGCTAATACACTGCACAAATTTATATTTAATTTATGCTACTCTAAACCACCTTCTGCAAAACAACTGTATACTACTGTCTACACTGCACTATATTTCTTGTCCTGTCTATGCACCACCTGCCTATACTGTGTACAGTATATCACATTGCACTTTTCTGCTTTTTTTGCACTTCTGGTTAGGCATAAACTGCATTTCGTTGTCTCTGTACTTGTTCTCTGCACAATGACAATAAAGCTAAATCTAATCTTATTTAATCTAAAAAAATATCTGCCTCTGCTTTGCCTCTTTACGGATCATGCTATCTATGAATAGCAGCAGCAATGTCTGCATAAGTTGAGACATTGTTATTGACCTTCTGGACCAGAGACATTCCATCAATGATTGTTTCTGTATTATATTCATCTGGAAGATTATCTGATAGTGATGCAAGTTTCTGCAAATGCTTTGCAAGTGCTGCTTTAGAGGTTTTCCTTGGGGTCCCCTCAGGTGTCGCTAAGGTCCAAGAGGGTGACAAAAGACTTCTCTCATGTCCAGTCTTTAACATGATGGTCTTGCCATGTGCCTGTGTTTTCTTTTTTGACTCATGCTCGTAAATGTCTTTCATTTTTGCTTTGTCAATGTATCATGGAATTTGTGCTTAGGTGTATCTGACTCCAGCCTCTATGTCATGATCTTTGCCTGTAGTATGAGCCTGAATCAGATCATCCCTAACCTCTTGTGTTGCTTTGCCTGCTGTAGATATGCAAATGAACTCATGTTCCTCTGAAAATGGATTGATCCAATTTCAGTTTCTGTTTCATCTCATCAGAACTGTGTAGAATTTTTAAAACTGTTGTAAATGTATGGACTTGTAGATCTTGGAAAATAGTTATTATTTCTTTTCAATGGAAATTATTTTAACATCAGATGAAAGGCAATTTTAAGTATGATGATAATGATAATAATAATAATAATAATAATAATTGTACATAATGATAACAATATGTAAAGTATGAATATTTTCACCAACCTGTTCATCTACATCTCATTCCCACATTCTGACTAGTCAAAAGTACAACTGAAATGCATAATGTAGATAATTTTAGCACCTGTGATGCAATTACCATAATTTCCCAACTATACGCTGCAGCTTATACTTTGATTTTGCTAAATTTCTTCAGCTATGAGGTTAATACACGGGGGCAGTTAATATGGTATATGGTTTTGTTTCTTTTAACTTGCATAAAACACTGTCGGGTGGCTTATATACAATACGGCTAATACACAGGAAATTACTGTATGTATTTCATGTGCCCTGGACATTATAAAATTATAATATTTATGTTAAGCTGGGTACATGTGGTGATGTGAACAATTTTCATATGGTATTCCTTGAATGTAAAGGTAATATGTGATTGGTAATCATGATGTTTTGATCTCTTGGAATATCTCTTATTAAATACTAATTTACTAAATTTTGGGGTGTTTCCGAATAGTACATTTACAAATAGTAAATAGCAATGCAGACCTATGTAATCATTTGTATTTCAAGTCTCTGCTGGGAGGTAGGGAGGGAATAAATACATTGATTAATGAGGTAGTGGGCATTTCAATTAGTGCTGCAACACGTTGTGTCTCTGAAAACGTAGATTTGCTCATTATTACACATAAATCTTGAATTTTATCAACCAAAATGAAGGGCAAAATCACATAATGATTCAAAATATGGATGCCAACATCAAACACCACATATGCATCAGTAATAATGAGGTTTGGATTATTTTCTGGGCTCTTATGAGTGGTTTAACAAAAAAAAGCCAATAGGCGGAATTTCCTTTTTTTAAATCAGGTCAACTTTGAAGGCCTGTACAGCCACAAAGCTACAAGATCCAACTTGCTATCATACCATTTTATACTCCAGAGATATGTAGCTTTCAGAAAAATATAGTGAGAATTTGCCCCCCCCCAAGTGGTAGTGACACGCCCCTTTTTGGGCCTGTGGCTCATGGACTATAAAAAGCCCAAATAAATTGATATATTTGGTATATCGCCCACCCCTAGGTACAACCTGCACTTTTAAATGACCGACCTCTGCAGTTCGCCTTCAAAAAAGCTGCTATCTTTGCCCATGTAAGGAAAGGGTATTTTAAATATGAACAAGGGTATTTTAAATATGAAACTGTTTACAAAAAGCACAAGTCAGATGACGAAAGTGTGTAGGGCAAACATCTGCATTTCAGACTTCTTTGTCAACAGGAGTTTGACATGCATGATTATTAAAAAATTCCCATATTCTAATAGGAAAGAAAATCACATGGACCCGTTCTTATATGGACAAAGACGGCAACTTCTTTGTAAGCAAACTCCAGAGGTCTTTAGGTGCCAACATGAGTGCACTGTCACCTGCCATGCACATTTCCAAACAATTGAAACAATGGAATCTAATGTAATCGGACATCGAAAGAGGAATGTGCCACACTCATGTCGGCACCTACTGTATGTACAGAAGCCTTTACTTGATGAAGACAGAGTTCTCCTCCTCCGCTTCTTAGGAAGCCCTTACTTGCAGGTTGTTGTCCAAACATGTGGTCCTCTGTGCAATCCCCTGCACATCCTGCAGGAAAAGTTCTGAGTGTCTCTCTAATTCCTTTGTCTCGTGTGACCTCCAATACAGACCATCTGAAATGTGTAAGATGATGCCATCTTCTAGCAGGATGGCATTGCGGATCGAAATAAAACCCCATGGGATGAGGTCGCTAGTGTACACAAATAATTGGCTGTGATGGCGGAAACCATCTGAGGTTTGTAGTATGGCCCACTGAGTCATTAAGATAGACCGATGAGTGGCACAGGGGTTAATGGACAGCATGGGCAGCATATTGTCCTCCAACTTTATGAGAATTGCTGTATCATAGTACAAGTTATGGATGGGCTCCCAGTAAAAGTTGAAGAAACCATCTAAGACGAATCGATGCTGGAAACCGATGGACTGTCCATCTATTTCTACTGTGAGATATGTTTGGTTCCACTCCATTACCACCTCCCAGTAGCTGTAAAGACAAGATAGATAGATAGATAGATAGATACTTTATTGATCCCCAGGGGAAATTCAAGGTCTCAGCAGCATACAGACAACACAAACACATTCTTTAACAGAAAAAAAAAGATGTAGAAACAAACACTAAGACACAGAGCTGCTGAGTAGGCTGCCACACTTGACGGCACCGGAACAAAAGCATCTGAAGTGCTGACTTGAGGTCAGCGTCCAATGGCACCATTGTTTGGCGTTGTGGTATATTATGGTTATGGGTATTGTATTTAGCAGACACTTCTGTCTAAAGCAACTTACAGAATATGGACTTTACAATAGTTACAATTAACAGTAAACAGTAAGAGTAACAGTAAGTACAAACAGTAACAGTAAGTACAAACAAAAGTTGGTAAGCCAACATTAAGCAAAATAATAATAATAACAATAATGGCATAATGAAACATGCTAATAATAACAATAATGTCAATACAATATCATATCAATAATGAAACTAAAAATAAACGTCATGTGTAAGCAGTTTGTTTAACTTAAACGTATGCCCTCATGCTCACTATGCACCGATTTGCTTGGGCTACACAAGCTTGTTCAGAGTGTTGTGAGTGACTATCTAACATAACATTTATGTACATGTCCTGAAGAATAAGAGGGTCTGCAAGTATTAGATGCACTTTGTCGCCGACTCAAAAACAAAACAATTTCTAGATGACTTTGGGTGTTATAGTGTGATAGTGCAGCATAGAACCTACCCATTTTCTGTGAACTGCCCATCAATCTTTTTGGTGGAAGATGGCAGTGTGACTCTAGGGAACTGACCCAGGTTGTAGAAATTTCTGCTGAGGTAGTAAGATTGCTAAACCAAGAGAAGTTTACTTGTTTACTTTACACGTCTATTAAACTTGTCCTAACTTGTAAGTGTGACTTCACAATAACAACACATTACATTTATGTGGTGTTTTTCTAGATACCTAAAGCACTTTATAGTGTGTGTGTGTGTGTGTGTGGTTGGGGTGGGGGGTGTTCCACAACATCCATACTCACCGGTGAGGGAATTGCAGCCATCTTGTATATTTCTAAATAATCGTCCGCAAAAGGATCAATTATCCATATTCTTATTGTCTAGTTTACATGCACAAAAGACAGGGTTGCAAAAACAGAGCTGAATGGAGCTGAGCAAACTTCTTGGGTAGTTTCTCACAGTAAGCAATCTGTTTCAGGCTCAAAAAGAAACCTTATTGACATTATTAATATTGGGTGGACTGGGTCGGGTCACTGGTCTCTCCCTTCCATACATATGGTGTCAGAAGTGGGATGGCTGCCATGAGGCCATCGGAAGCGTGCCCAATGTGTGCCGTATAAGGGTCCCCCAGGATAGGTTGACCCCTGTGTGAGGGACCCCATTCAATAAATGTTGATATTGGGACAATTATTAAAACATAGGATTTTTAAACAAACATAAAGAAAGTAACTTTATTCTAAATATGTCTTGGTGTGTGTAAAAATTAAACATCAAATTGAAGATGATGATGTGAAAATGTATCTTGTGCTGACATGTTAGTTTTCTACTTTCTCCCCCCATTTTCCCTGGTGCTGTTAATTATATTTATTAGTAATACATAATAATCAAACTCAATCTTGTATTTGGAGACATAGACATGCTGGAAATGTCAAATGTTTAATGTGATTGTGAAACTACCCACTTTCAGCTATTATAGACCCTTTCAACAATAAAAACAAAAACAATGCTTGAGCGTTCTATTTGGGCCCCAATCTACTTCCTCTGCATTAAGATAACATATGGAATGTTAAAACGGAAGCCTTGTGGGGCCAACTATGATGCTGATAATGGAACTCTCTTGAAAGGGTCTATACAATGTGCATGCTGTAGTAAATAAGAAGAGTACAGTAAATTCATCAGCTAAGATTCCGATAAGATGCACCATACAGTCCAAGAAGGGCAATTCATTTGCAGCTAACCCAGTCCATACCCACTCAAGGTTAAAACTCACAGGTAGTATGTCAGGAAAAACCACAACAAGCAAGTTAGTGATCAATACAGTGAGCAGGGTATAGACATATTAAAATAAAATAATTATAATAATAATAAGATCTACTCACCTTTGTCTTCTCAGAATTCCTGTAAAGGCATACTGCTTAGGCATATTTGGTATCAATCATATCATTAGATCAACAACTGAGATCATTTGTGTACATGCCATATCTTCTTTTATACAACAGTTAGGTCCGGTCGAGCAATTTATTAATTTTTGACGAGAGGCATTCTATGAGTCATCACGAGTGGCGATATCCCAGCACAACGCCACTCAAGACTTTTTACTGCTAGTAATCACTCCACGAATGATACATTGTAACCGTTAAAACTACACCAACATTTCATTCATTTATAAAAAGAGTCAGCGAGAGAAATTAACGAACTAGATAATTAAATTAAGCAATATGGTAGACAGCGGCATTCATAACATTTGATTTGATTTGATTTATGAGTCCGATGATGAGGAAAGGGAGACAGAAAAGAGGCAGGAGAGTCCATCTAGGCCTATCTCCAGGTGTGTCTCTTTAAGTCCCGATGATCTGGACAGTATCGAGAAAAGCAGGCACAAACGGAATACTACAAAGCAGACTTTGTGAGCCGTTAATTGTTTTCAAGCCTGGCTTAGGGAACGAAATCTAAATATCGATGTGCAAATCAACGTCTACAAGTAGCCTAGCCACACTCTGCTACAATGTGAAATGTTCATTGCCTGGCAACTAAACGCTGTCAGCTTTAGCTGGAACTGTTTTTTGTGGGAGACACTCTAAAACATACTCTAAAACATACTCTGGTGTCTCTAAACTAAATTAGTTGGGAATGGAACTGTTGTATAAAAGCAATATGACACGAGTGGGAGTGGGGTTGGTAAAGGATATCGCCACGGCTGTAATTGCTTTCGTCACTCGGTCTTGTACCTACTGCCGAATTACAGCCGTGACGATATCCTTTACCAACCCCACTCCCACTTGTGTCATATTGCTTAAATAGTTCAAACTAATTAGCCTTGGAACAATGGTCAAAGGTGGATCTACAGTTAAGACATTTGGTATCATTAGGTCCATAGTTTTATGTAGATCAGGGGTCTCAAACTCAAATGAGCTGGGGCCACTTCTGCCAACGCCATCTGATTGGAGGGCCACGTCAGTGTTAAAGAATAATACAAAAAAAGAACGGCTATTTCTGAAAATGCAATGGTTTTTTTTTCCAAATACTACACAAAACTGCAAACAGAAAGTGCAAGTCTTTTCATCTATTTTTAGACACCTGTGCTAGCAAACTTAGCTTAAAAATAAAATAATGATAAAATAAATATTAATACAAATGATAAAAACAAACAAAAAGCATAAAACAGGTATGTGTGTGTTTCACACCAAATAAAAATATTTTCCTCTCATAACTTATTTAAACCTGGCAAACTTTAGGCGCCAGGGTTAAGAAAACAACACCATTGCATTTTGACATCAACATTTCAAAAGGTTTGAAAGTGGTCAGAGATAAAGTCCTACTGTAAATATAAAAATCTTTGAGTATAAACAAAAGTTTATGAAGGTGGTAAATTTACCCATCTAATTTGCCACTGGATGGCAAGCACCTCAAATTATGCACCTTTCAGTAAATACTGGATGTTGAACATATTTGAGCAGGTTTACTTTCTTTTTTGTCATATTACCCATATAACAAATTAACAGGAAAACAGTAGGCCTAAGATGTAAACCAACAATAGTAAAATATTACTAGCCTATAACCACAAACCGTTATTATAGGCCTACAATAAAGTAGCCTGGTCAAATCAGTTCCTATCGTGGGTGACTTTGTAGTTCTTCAGAGCCCTATTTTTACTACCCCTGCTGTCTGTATCATGTCCATTACGGACACTATCATCACGATTACCACTGCCACCTCCAGCTATGTTGGGCAGATGGTCGAAATAAGCATGGCATGCTTAGAGGACACCGTCGTACACACGCAAAGACGAACCTCCATTCACAGACGCACTGTGACTATCACTGTCAATAGTCGATCATAAAAGGCAGATATTCCTTCAGAATCAGAATATGTGAATAACATGGCCTACCCAAGACTTCATCACACGTGAACGTTTTTTTAACATTTGGTGTCGGCCTATTTCTGCTTCAATTTGTGCAATATTATGGCATGCATCGCTTCTGCTTCATTACAAACAAATGCACGTCTTCGTGTTTCTCGTGTAGTATTTCCTGACAACTTTGTGCAACGAATTTGGGCTTGAATCGAAGCTCTGGATGTCTAGCAACTAGTAGAGGAGAGTACAAATGGGATGTGTCACCGTACTTGGATCTATCGTCTATTTTAATCAGTGTTGTTGTTTGTCACAATTAAAAATACCCTCAAGGGCCGAATTACCTCATTATTTTGACATTAGGTCATGGGCCGGGAGTTTGAGACAACTGATGTAGATTAAAAATTACACACAAAAAACCTCTAATTCAGTCCTTTTAATTGCATCCTATTGTACAGTCCATAGTTCAGAGCAGCCGTGAGCTTGACTATGTGGACTATGGGGAAGTTGACCTGCATGCACTGATCACCGATATAAAGCATTAATCTGTATGTTTTTACATGTAGACCTTCATGGCCTGCTTACCTCTCATCTGGAATGACAGCATACCAAACAAAAGTCATAGGAGATTTCGAAATATAAATATATCTTGCCTCTTCACTCCAAGATGCCTGTGAAGCACAAATATATTTTAACAAAGATTTAGGCCTATATGTATGTTTATGTACCCTGGAGTTTTCGCGGGAGCACATTTGAATTTTTTCAGCGAGTCAGCGAGCCAGCGAGAGACACTGGCAATGAGTACTTATGTCCCTTGTATTGTGGGGCACCAATCACATCGGTGTATCTGATATAGGCGGGCCAGAGGCGAGCTAAACGGATGACAGTCGTAGTGTTATCCTCGATGTCCCAGAATCACTCAGTAAACATTGGTCGTATAGTGTTATTCAATTGCGTGCAGTGAAATTTTCAAATGCATGCTTGGTGCCGCTCCTCGAGTTGGGCCATTACATTATTTTTGGCCAGACCCTTAATCTTTCGGATTTGGTTCTGGAATATCCAGGCTAATGTATTTCAGTCTCTCAAATAACATCAGGAAAATACATACATTAACACTATAAAAACAGAATGTCTACTTACATTGATGACTGGCAGCACAGAGTGGTAGCCTTCTGCGTAGCATATCATAAGAGTCTTAGGGGCCCTAGCAAAAGGAAAGACCATGAGCTCTACTGAAATAACACAACAAGGGCACGTTTCCCAAAACCATAGTTGCTAAGTTAGCAACTTTGTTGGTTGCAATGCAATTTCCCATTGCCAACCAACTAAGTTGTGGTTAAGGACGGCATGCAGTAGCCAGAAAAGTTGTGGGTTCAATTCCTGGCTTCCACCATTGTGCCCTTGAGCAAGGCACTTAACCCCGAGTTGCACCAAGGCCAATGGCCCTTGTAATATCATTAACATAATGTAAGTTGCTCTACATAAAAGCGTCTGACAAATTTAAATGAAACAGCAATCCAAACAGTGTTGGTGTTGGCTATTGTGGAGACAGCCCAGGGGCCATATTCACAAAGAATCTTAAGGCTAAAAGTAGTTCCTAACAGGCGAATTTAGGAGAAACTCCTAAAAACTAGATGTACCGCATAGCATTACAAAATATGACCGCCGCTCAGTCCTGTACATCCGTTCCGCGAACATAAATCACACTAATCAATTTGTATCCATCTTCTACTCCACCCCCACTCTTGAAACTTTTGTGTATGCTTGTTTGGCATGCCTGTGTGTGTGTGCGGGCCGCACAGCAAGTACCCTACTGGCGCTGCGAAGGTGAATAGATTTGTAGCACTAGCCAAAAAATTTGTAGCATTTTTATAAAACCTTTAAAAAATGTTGGCGTGTGTTTGTTTTTGTGTATATGTGTGCTTTTGTATGTATTGTGTGTATGTGTGTTCGCTTGTGACTTTGTTTAGGGGGTGGGGGTAATGGTGTGTGTGTGTGTGTTTATCTGTGTGTGGGTGTGTGTGTGTGTGTGTGTGCGCACGTGCCTGCATGTTTTTAAGTGTGTGTGCGTGTGTATGCGTGCGTGCGTGTGCGTGCCTGTGTGTGTGTGCATGTGCGTGAGTGCATGTGTGTTTATCTGTGTGTGCGTGCCTGTGTGTGCGTGCGTGCGTGAGTGCATGTGTGTTTATCTGTGTGTGCGTGCCTGTGTGTGTGTGCATGTGCGTGAGTGCATGTGTGTTTATCTGTGTGTGCGTGCCTGTGTGTGTGTGCATGTGCGTGAGTGCATGTGTGTTTATCTGTGTGTGCGTGCCTGTGTGTGTGTGCATGTGCGTGAGTGCATGTGTGTTTATCTGTGTGTGCGTGCCTGTGTGTGTGTGTGAGTGCATGTGTGTTTATCTGTGTGTGCGTGCCTGTGTGTGTGTGCGTGTGCGTGCGTGCCTGTGTGTGTGTGCGTGTGTGTGTGTGTGCATGTGCGTGAGTGCATGTGTGTTTATCTGTGTGTGCGTGTGTGTGTGTGTGCGTGTGTGTGCGTGCGTGTGTGTGCGTGCCTGTGTGTGTGCATGTGCGTGAGTGCATGTGTGTTTATCTGTGTGTGCGTGCCTGTGTGTGCGTGCGTGCGTGCGTGCGTGAGTGTGTGTGTACCTGTGTATGTGCATGCATGAGCGTACAGTGTGCCGCGTGTGTATTTATGTGTTAGGGCTGTCACTTTTGTGAAAAAATCCTGTTCGATTTGAGACATAATCTCATAATCCTTTAATCAATTGTAAAATCGATTTTCCATTTCTAAAAACATATCCATTTTCAACGCCAAATATAGACTAATCCACAGACAACTAACAGCCATTAGGACAAACATAAAGAGGAACCGACCAGCAGTGTCCACGTTGCGGACTGCGGCCCATAGAGAAATGCTGGCCTTCATGATGCTTATGTTTTGATGACTCATGCGGCGGTGCGAAACATTGGTGGCTGGCCTTGCCAGATCGGGTGTTTTTTCCACTACCTATTAAGGCCTGTTTACGGTGTGTTTTAGCCGGGTTTTCGCCTGGAAGGCTCCATAGAAATCTGGCACCCTATTGAAGGAAGTTAAACTGAGAGAGCGGGCAGTTCACAGACACCAGAATGAACGAGTTCACAGTAACGTTCATCAGGCAGTAATACAGTACGTTCAGTTCACGTTCGCCCAAAATATGAACGAGTTCATGAACTTTCGTTCAATGAATGCGTTCAGGCACAACACTGGGCATATGTAACATGTTTAAAACTATTGTGTGTTATGGGGGAAGACATCAAATTTCTTGAAGCATTTGGGAACAGACTGAATGAACTTGAAAGTCCCGACATTAGATTAAGTTACTTGCAAATGCCTTGTCCATGACCTGGCAGTTCCATGGCAAGCCGTTTTAACATACCTTATGGCAAGCCGCCTACACTTCATAAACTTGAAAGCTTGTGTGTGCATATTGATAGTAAATTGAATATAACAGTTCAATTTTATGTTCAAATTTGTCTAATCAATCAAAAAAGCAATTCAGGCTTTAGACCATTTTATTGTAAAAACAAAGTACCGGTTCAGGCACCGTTTTGGCACCAACACCGTTTTAAAGTGGTTTAGCACCGGCCCAAAACCAATGGTTGAAAGCATGAATTGTTTTTTGATTGATAAGACAAATTTGAATATGAAATTGAACTATATATTCAATTTATTATCAATATCTGTAGTTTCATTGCTTCCCTAACAAAGTACCCTAACAAAGTACCGGTATCGGATAAAACCCAAATAATACCCAACCCTATTTGTGAATAGGTCTTAGTGAATTAGGAGTCCTCTTGACTACTTCTAAGCACTTAGGTGCTACTTTTAGGGCTAAAATGCTTCGTAAATTACTCTTAGTCAAAAAATTGAGGAGTCCTAAAGTTACAAGGAGTTTACAAATTCGCCAGTTAGGAACTACTTTTAGCCTTAAGGTTCTTTGTGAATACAGCCCCTAATCATCAACATTGTAGCCAATAAACTTTCTTCACTCACCTCTTATCCTGTATATAACAAGATGGAGACCTCCATTCAAGAAATTGTGCTCCATCTACATAAATAAGCTCGAACTGCAAACATAAATGTTCATTTAAGCAAAACATTATGACAAGAAGGCCTAAGTTAGCTAAAGATTATTATGTCCTAGCATGTGGAGCTGACAAGGGACATATAACCATATATAACCTTAACAGTTAACTTAGCTACCGGCAACATTATCATATGTAAAGCCATGGTGACATTAATGAAAGTTCATCAAACGCCTGCATACCCCCAGACAGGGATGGACTGGCAATCTATGGAGTCAGAACAACGGCATAAAGATTGTGTGCCCGTGAAAAGATATTCACATGTGTAATGTATCACATGAGTTTTGTCTTCGAGAATATGATTTGCACAAGTGTAGAACCGTTTTGTAACTGTGGAATTAATTTGTCTGTGTGCAAAAAAATGCGTACCTAGGTAGTAGTAGGCGATGCAATGTGTTGATTGAGTCAAGACCGTGCCAAAATTCGCTGATTGGCTCTTCAGAAATGACGATAAAACACTGCCAAAATTCGTGTCTGTAAAAAAGTTTTGTAGCTTCGAAGATCCAGTTTGCACACGAAAGATAGATGTCGCACTTCTCCCATGCCTGTAGCTATAAAGCTGTTCCACACACATTCAAACTAAATCCCTGTGAACAAATGTTTTTCACAAGTGCACAAAATATTTCTGCAGGTACGCATTTTTTTTTGCACACAGATAAATTAATTCCACAGTTACAAAACGGTTCTACACTTGTGCAAATCATATCCGCGAAGACAAAACTCTATTATACATGTGAATATCTTTTCACGGGCACAAAATCTTTATGCCGTTGTTCTGACTCAATAGCAATCTGGCATACAGGGCTTCTTAGCATAGGCCAACGCACTTTAGGGCCGATGGACTATAATATAACTAGATGCACCGCATAGCGGTACAAAATATGGCCGCCGCTCAGTCCTGTACATCCATTCCGCAAAAATAAATCACACTTTGTCTCCATCTCCTACTCCATCCCTCACTCTTGAAACTGTGAGTGTGTGCGTGCGTACGTGTGTTCCTGTGTGCGTGCGTGCGTGTGTGTGTGAGTGTGTGCGTGAGTGTGTGCATGCCTGTGTGCGTGTTTGTGTGTGTGCATACAGTATGTGTGTGTCTAAACTGTGTAGGCACCCATTGTGTTTCTACGTATTCCTATTACTACGCTTCCGCCATGGGAGTCTATGGCAGCCCATAGATAGATAGAGATAGATAGATAGATACTATTGATCCCCAGGGGAAATTCAAGAACCGTCTGGTAAAAATTTGGCACACTGATTAATTTCACCAAGTTTCATGTCAGCACCTTGAACGCCACCAACAGGCTAAAGTTAGACGTGCGTTCGCACACGTAAACTTTGACCTATTGGCCTGATTTTCAAAAATGAGGTATCGTTGGAATCCTTGGACCAAGCCAAATTCAATGCACCCTATGACATCAATTTCCACCATGATGAATTTACTGCCATATTGGATTTTAGCAAAAGTGATTGGCTTTGCTGAATATTTAAAAAGCTGAATTGTGTGTCATTGAGTTTTTATAGGTGAAGATAAGTAGGGGGAAAAAATCCGAAACAAAAATTAAATCCGAAAAGACGGAATTTGAGAAAAAATCAAATGGAATTTGGAAAATAATAAAACTGATTTCATAGGGCCCTAAATATTGTGTACTGGTGAACAATGAATATTATACATATTCTAAAAAGGCAGACAAAGGAGCAGTGTTGGAAGGTAACATATTAGGCCACTCCGTAATAAGGAAGGGATAATGAACACCTGCGTGAAGCTGGCCCCCCATGTTATTCAAAAATGATTAAAAACACTGCAAAATGGTCTCAATCGTTTGTGCTAGGTTTGTGCTGATTTGTGCCGTCAAAAGAAACATTTGTGCTACTATGTTAAGTTATTATGGTTTATTTATTACTCGTCACCAGGCCCCCATCAAAAATTCCCCAAAATGGTCTCAATCGTTTGTGCTATGTTTGTGCTGATTTGTGCCGTTAAAAATAACATTTGTGCAGCTATTTTTTTTTAAGTTATCACGCTTTGTTACAGGTGTGACGTCATTCAGCCCCCCCATCAGTGTCCAAATCTCCTCAAAATAGTTGCGAACGTTTGGGCTAGGTGCGTGCTGATTTGTGCCATTTAAAGAAACGTTTGTGTACTACTATGTAGAAATGGCCCAGCAGTTGTAGCTTATACTAGACATCACCCAGCCCCTTCATCAATGTCCAAAGGCCTACCCAACTGTTTGTGCTGATTGCGCCAACATTTGTCCTATGTTTATTAGGCTACGTGCCCAGCCCCATCAATGTGTTTTCCGTTTCTATATTTTTACATTACCAAGTTTTATCTGCTATGCACATGACATCAGTCTCACACACGTTGGCCATATCGCCCCAAACTGTAACTTTATGTTTGTCTTGATCTAAGCAGAAAACATAAGTGCAAGGAAGCTGTTTCTTTGGTTTATAGCTAATTTAGGCTACAACTGGAACTCGGGTCAATTGTCAGCTAAAGAGTAGCCTCTAATTTAGTCACTTTATAAAGTGCTAAAAAGCCCCAAACCCCAAAACCACAAACCAGGCACTTTCAATAAATGTGTAAGGAACTAGATATGCAACCGTGCAGTATAAAAACAGCTTTGTGGGTGGATGGAAATTTCAAGCATCATGCAAGGACATATCTGGGTATCATAACCACTCATTTCATGTATATTTCATGTTCCTAGTTAAACACAAAAAAGTAAAAATGAGGTGTTGTAATCGCAGGTATCTGTGACCTAACATAGTCAAAACTGCACGAAATTGGAAGTGTAGGATCATTATGACACCCTCTGAATGCACGCCAAGTTTCGTGGAATTCCGTTCATGGGGGCCACACAATAAATTAATTTATGTTACTATACAACAAACTGGCCTGTAGGTGGCCGGAGACAGTTTTCTGTGAAAATCTCGAGAACCGTAGGGCCTAGGAGGTCCACCTTTTTTTGTATGTTGGTCTTAAGGGGGCATGTCAACCCATCCCATTACCACTTATTTCATGTATAGAGTCACCTAGTTAAACATTAAAAAGCAAACAATTAGGTGTTTTCATCACAATATCTCTGGCTGACATGGTCAAAACTGCACGAAATTGAAAGTGTAGGATCATTATGACACCTTCCAAATGCATGCCAAGTTTTGTGAACTTTCGTTCATGGGGGCCTTACAATAAAATGATTTATGTGTACATTTAGTGACCATTACACCAACAAGGATTCCTGGGACACTGAAGACCGGGGTACACGAAACTTGGTGGGCATGTAACCCCACATGGATAGCATGGAACCATCGTTTTTCGTTTTGATCTGTAGCCCCCTGCTGGACTGGACCCCGAAAGGAGGGTAGGGCAGACACAGTTTTCTGTGAATATCTTGAGAACCGTAGGGGCCTAGGATGACCAATTTTTCTGTATGTTTGCCTCCAGGGGTCATGTTAACCCATTCCATGTGCACACATGTGTATAAACAGATACACACGCACACACATACATTCACAGTAATCATACGTGAGACACATACTCACACAGTAGACATATGTACGCATGCATGCACATGCACTAACACACATACGCAGACAAACACACAAGCACACACACACACATAAACATAAACGTGTGCACGCACACATGCACACAATTCAAGAATTTCTCAGAATTATGAACAGGCAAGATGGGGGTGGGGTTGTATAAAATTAATTTTACATGTGAAATCTATGAACTAATCATGTTTTGGTACTTGTTGTCTAGCAGATACCAGTGAGAATTGAGTGTGAATAATGCAATTTAGTGAGACAGTTAGAATCATATAGGCCTTTAAGCGTGATTTATTTTTGTGGAAAAAATGTGCTGGACTGGGCGGCGGTCATATTTTCTACCGCTCTGACCGGTGTTCTATACATTATCCCTTACGTAATACATAACTTTCTCCAGTAACTGGTTGATATGAGTACCCAGAAGCTCGCATCATGCTGAACGAACTTCTGGGCCAAAACCTTCACAACCGGAAAACAGCTAGAATAAGTGAAGGAGCAGTACCCCCCAATTATGGTGGGGTAATTCGCACTCTGGTTGAAACACAAAGTAAACAAACCAAAATATATCTATGCAAGAAAATGGGAAAATGTATTCTAAACAATAAGCCAACAGTCGTGGAAGGGCATTACTACGATTAAATCTCACTGTAATCTCCTAGCTTTGCGAGATGTCCCTTTGATTTGATTCATCTTTTTGACATCCACGGACTAGGCTATTTTGCTGTGGCGCGAACAAAACGTGACGTCACATGCAAAGGGTGAATAACACGCAGGGTTGCCAGATTGGTCGGTTTTGCAATCTATTTTGCGGGCAAAAATGGGTTTGGGCGGGTGTATAAAAATTGGGCTGGTTTCGGATCAGTTCGGCGGGTTTTTGTAGCCGAAACAAAGGCACTTCAGACCCTTCTTCCAGCGACCGTCTCTGGTCAGCAGGCAGCAGTCTCTCACTCACTCACTCACACACCCTCTGGCTGACGTGCCCCCCTAAACTCACAACAGACACTCTCAGCTCACGTCACCTTATGTATCGAAACATGCATTCTAATAGTGCATGGTATTTCCATAACCGCGAGATATGCGCTTCACAATGACCGCAATTAGTTGTTAGATATTAACAGCAGACAGTAAAGCCCAGCAGTAATTTATCCAAATTAACACATATTTCAAGTACCATTCATGATGTTGTCAAATATTGAAGTTGTGGGAATTTTAAGCTGTGTGTTTCTTTCGTCCCCCATGTCGTTTCATTTATCCCGGTCTGGAGGGACGAATGAAACAAAACGCATGTTCGATTTCTCCTTAAATAAATCCTGAATGGTTTTGTTCAGAGCTGAAAATGCAACTGTATTTGACAGAGGACCGATGTAGTTTGCTTGTGACAAAATATTAGCTTTCAGTGTTTTACGATGTCTTTGTAAATTACGTTTAATTAAAAAAGTGTTTCAGTCCGGTTCTCCCCTACTCTGGCGCAGACCGCCATTCAAACACACAGCTCGCGGGGTTTTCAAACTTAGCTAGCTGACTGACAATGTCAATATGCCAAAGTGGGCAAAGAGCATTTTGTCATTACAGTCAATCTCTTCATGAGTGTGCACACTGCTGAAAGATTACCTACGAGACAGGATGGACTTACCCCTTCTTTCAGGGTTGATGGATGTGCGCAGGTCTTGCGCTGAATGGCTTGACATAGGACTACGCCCACGCCCGGTCCAGCCCGACAGTTGTTGAGGAAGTTTGACAAAGCCTAGGCCTACTATAACTTTTTTAATTATTTTTAGGCCTAATAACAATTGCTCAAAGCGATTTTCACGAAGGGCCTAGGGCCATAGGCCTATGTTTTTTGTGTAGAGATGGCCCATGCATGAACGTTCTGCTTCTGCAAAGAGCGCACTGACACCCCTGTTCGTTCAACGCGACTTTCATGAAAACTAGGATTAACTGCCTGTCAGGTAGGCCTACTAATTGTTATAAATTACAGGTGTCAAACTCAAGTTTGCCTTTAGCCTATATCTGGCGTATGAAAATATTTTTTGCGTGTAGTTGCCATGCATGGACGCACTGCTTCTGCAAATAGCGCACTGACACTGTCCTAAATAGCCTATTCAGTGCGATTTTCATGAAAACTGCCTGTCTCAGGGAATATATAGCGCCTAGGTAGGCTATTAATTAATTGTTCTAAATCACAGCTGTCAGACTCAAGTTTAACTCAAGCCTTTAGCCTACATTTGGGGTAGGCCTATGAAAATATTTTTTGTGTAGCCTACAGTTGGCCCACCAGTTATGAACGCACTGCCTCTGCAAAGAGTCGACACCCCTGTTCTATAATCAATGCGATTTTCATCTAATGTTATACATGAATATGCATGTGTCATGTTGCTATTATAAATAATTGAAATGTTGTGCATTAGGCTATTTTGTATGTTCATATATCCACTCAATGTTTTTATGTTAGGCTAGCCTACTGAATGCTTTTGTTCCAAGCGTCTATTGACACTAAACAGACAGATTAATAGTCTATGTTTAGCCTATTGCATTATTTTCCGTAACATAAGCTTATAGAATAATAGTCTGACGTCCGTGTAGCCTATACTTTTTTTATGTTCATTTGATTGAATATTGTTTCTGAAATTGGATAGGCTAAGTCGAAAAATGGGTCATTTTAAAGCTTGTTAATGATTTCAATGTGTTTAAATGAGAAACAAGCAAAAGCAAATTTGGGCGGTTTTTTGTGCATTCTCGCGGTTTTTGACGAGGTTTTGGGCTGGAAAACCTTCCTGGCATCTGGCAACACTGATAACACGAAAATGTGTGTGATTAAATTGTTTCTACACAAACATTGGTACTTGTATCAACACGAATTGTGGTCTTAGTCAGGGCACATACACCACTAAATAGACCACTGTATATGTTAGTTTAAACACTTTTCAGCTGCTAATGTTCGGACATTGGATTTCATTGTAACCCTTGCCAGGCAGCTAGGCTACATCAAAGATTGTTAAGGCTGCAACAGAGGTATCAATATGACATAATATGTCTTAGTGACCTTGTTGTTTCTATGAACATGAATTGTTGTTTATAGGCAACACCAACTTAGTCGAGGCATAGAGACCCCTGGATATCTTCGTTATCTAAAAGCCTTATTAGCTCGCTTGCCACCACTGGCTAGACACAAACGGTTAGCTGCTAGCGGTTTTTAGGTGTTGGCCATGTGGAAACCGACCGTTAACGTTACTGCATTGAAAATGTCTGGTCCAAATCTATAATGTTAACGTTGACTTTCACTCTAATGGCCTAAAGTTAACTTTATACTTTTGAATTCATCAGTAAACATTACAAGTGAGAGTGAGGTTCACCTCAAGATACATTTTTAAGGATTGGATTTAATGTTAACGTTAGACATACCGGTTTTCCAACTGTGAATAATTTCTCGTGATCCAAAATATTGCTGTATCTAGAGCAGAAAACAAAACAATGATCAACAATGGTTTCAATCATAGATATACCGTTAGTACTCATATCTAACGTTATGGTTTAAATGACCTTCAGATAGCATAGTGCTAGCCTAGTAACTAAAGTTCAGATAAAGTTAGCAACTGCTTGGAAACTTACCTCCACAGCCCGCTGATGGTTTTGACATTCAGGAGGATCAAGAACAATGTTACCGTCAAAGCAAGTGAAGTAACGTTACGATACATTTTTACAGCAGCCACAAAAGACATTCATTGCTTTCAATTAATTATATAGTACAATTGTGTAATTGTTAACACACAACTCTAATTAGCCATAATAACATTAACGGGAACATAGTCGTGTTCAATAGATATATCTATGGTCGTGTTCAATGAAGAGCTAATCGTCAACAGGACAGCGAAGTGATGTGGGGAGCTAGGCTACTAGACTAGATTCTAGTAGCATGCAAAATAATGTTTAGAACTATCCAGTTGAGGACGGCTGCTGGTGACGTAGAAAGAGACAGTTGATAACTAGGTAGGAAAGAGTTATGTAATTTTCTTTATTTGGTGAAAAAAATGTTTGACAATGCCAGATGCCACCAGGAATAGTTATAGGGGTGGGCAACAAATCCACTTATCAACGCCACAACAGTGATTGATCACAGGCTACTTCACAAGGCAGTCTCCTGACACTGAGACCCGACTGTGTTGAGTAATCTGAATTTCCTGAGTCACTTCCAAATTGAGCCAGTAGGTGGCGATGAGATTACTTTCCCTCCCTATAGCTTACCTTTATCAACTAATATAAATTAGAATGGAATAAATTAGGAGGCAGAATGGTCTTCACCAATTTCATACCAGATAAAATAAAAATCACTACAACAAACTTAATTACCATTGAATTGAATTGGGTGCAGAGTTGACAGCAGCTTCTCCTTACACACCCCCTTTAACCATAAATTGCACATGCTCCAAAAACCAATTTCTCAACTGGAAGATTCTCCCTTCATGTGTACAAATTGAAAACACTGGACTAAACTGATATAAAAAAATATATGTGTAACCAAGTCTACACACAATCTATACAAAATGTTTTTGTTTCTTTCTTTATGGGAAAGAAGTTGGAAACACACATTGTACTTTTACTGGAATGTCTGATTTTTAGTTTTAGTTAACATTGTGCTGCTCAACTCAATAAAAACAACAAGACATCCAAGTTAGCAGAGCTCTTGGCCACATACTGTATAAAATCAAAACTCTGGACATCCAGACTGGGATGTTTAACAAGCTTATTCAATGTAAAAATACCACTATGATATTTGCTACATTGAGTCATGCAATTGAATATGGGTAAAACCTGGAATGCTTTCTTTTTTCACAGAACAAGTTAATATGCAGAGAGGGTAGATAGAGAAAATCAAAAAGAAGAATACAGAAAGTGTTTCCTTCGGAGGACAAAATACAAACATAGACACTTGTTTGCATTTTTGGCAGATAAAACAGCTTGGCTGCAGCGAGCAACAATCCACCAGAGGGATTCAAGCATTCCATTTTCCTTGGGCAAAGGTGGACAGAGCCCAAGGCACCGTACAAAGTTGAGGGTGCTTTTTGTCCATTGGTTATAGTGGTCCCCTCACATGATTTGTTTTCCCTCCCTCATTGTATTTGGTCACAATTTCAGTTTATAAATATAACAACAATAACAACACACATTTTTCTTTGTAGCACAAAAATAAAAGGCAAGGCACTCCAAGGAGTGAGCCCCAGATTGGCAAGAACTTCGTCCTTCCCACAGGGTGTTCTCAAAGCTCTAAAGTCTCTGTCAGGCAGAAGGTGAAAATGTCTTTTTGGCGGCAAGAGATTGCGTGAATGAAAATGTGCTTGGCACATATCTGTGTCACTTTGCATGAGTGTGTGTGTGTGTGGTGTTAGTGCACATGAATCTATCCGCTTTTCACATGTTCTTCAGTCAGCTTGGTTGACCATTTTCTTGTCCCTTGGTTGACCATGAGAGCCCATTCCCACTCCATCAGATGGCCTTGACATCCAGGGGGGGGCCCTGCTGGACATCCTGCCTCTGGGCCTTAATGCCCTGCAGGCGGCGCCCATGTAGAGTGAAGCGGGACCAGGCTAGCAGCTGCAGCAGGGCACAGGTGATGGGCACTAACACCAGCAAGTAGAAGCAACCCTGCCGCAGGGGCATGGAGGCCGTCGCCGGACCCGAGACAACCGTGACTGCCACCGCATCACTCAGAGGGTCCCGCTCAAATATGTCATAGCCTGAGGAAGAGGGGAATGTGAGGGAGGGAGGGGGAGAGAGAGAGAGAACGGTGAAAGTACAATTACAAATGCTGTATGAATAAATGTGCTAAATAAATATGTTCGTGTGCCATTTTTATTAACTTGAAATGAGCTGTCAGACATATTGGTGCATTTCTATAAAGCCATCATAAATCACCTCATCCACCACTGTCTGGGAGCTCAGACAGTCGTACCAAAAGGAAATTAGAAAGGGTCATCACCAAAGCCTCTGACATAATTGGTTGTGACCTCCCTCCAGTCTACACTGTACTCTGAGCGCACCATAACCAGTGCTACCAAAATAATTAAAGTCCCCTCACATTCAAACCTCCACTTGTTTCAGCTGCTTCCCTCTAGAAGATGCTACAGGTCCATACTAACTGAAACCACACATTTCAAAAATAGCTTCTTTCCTTTAGCAACCAGACTCCTGAACACCAACATTGATCTGAACTATTTATTTATTTATCTATTTATTTATTTATGTATGGTTGTTTTTCTGTTTCGGTTTTCTGTTTCTTTTCTTTTTTATTGGACTGAGCTGCCTGTTTCTGTAACAATAATTACCACCAACATTGTTGTGTGGTATCTGTATCTGAATTTATATTTCCAGTTATGTACAGCTGTTGGCTAAACACCATAGTTAAATTATCCACCGTGTTCAGCTGTGTTTAACAAAAACAGAGTATTACCCTCTGCATAGCAACTGCTATAACCTAGGAAACACACAGCTCAGGTGACCGGACTCATTGGGTGCTACGCTCTAAAATCTTTGATTCACACTCACATAAAATGTACCCCGCTGTGTACACTCACCTGTGTAGACACACAGTAGCCACGTGCCAATTAGAGGTGCAAATGTCTGTCCGGGCTTGGTCACCAGGGCGACCATGCCGAAGAGTAGGGCAGATGCCGCCTGCTGACGCCGGTTCAGCACGTAGTCCTCGTCCACCAGGTCGCTGATGACCAGGTTGAGCAGTTTGCAGGTTCCCTCAGTGAACACTCGGTTACTGACAGGGAGAGAAAGCAAGGGAGAGGTTTGACAGAAAGCAATCAGCACCTAAATAAGGGTGTACTCACAAATAAGTGTACAAATAAGGGTGTACATGCCATCCGTACCGTACCAGAGTACATTTGAGCCCTGGTTCGTTTGACCTGAGTGATTGCTCCGTACCGTACCCGGGCATGGTACACTTATCCGTGGTCCACTTGAGGAGATGGACTCGGGCACGGTACGGTTGTGGTACAGAGTCTTTAGTCTATGGCACAAACAAAAACCCCACCCTACCACCTTGACAAACAAATT
The DNA here is from genome assembly GCF_017589495.1 of Alosa alosa. NCBI lineage: Eukaryota > Metazoa > Chordata > Actinopteri > Clupeiformes > Clupeidae > Alosa > Alosa alosa. Next base: position 12,755,114 of record NC_063210.1, on the reverse strand, counting down.
TTCTGCGGGAAACCCTGAGTAGAAAGTGTGGGCACCACATTGAATTAAATTCAACTTTATTGTCATTGTGCAGTTGTAACGGTGGCGAGCCCCAGGTACTGCAATTCAGGCGCCAGACAGGCCTAAAATCCTGCCACTTAACTGGGGTCAACACCGCCAGCAATAAATCATAGAAATAAAGATTCAGAGTCACGAGTACAGTTCGCTTTCTCACGGTCTTTGTTTTTAGAAGTTTTCAACACAAAAATGTCCATCAAAACAATATGCACAAGACATGTCAGCGGCTACAGCCCCTTTTAAATAGTTTACACGTCACATGATAACCCTATTTGGAACTCAGCGTAACCGTAATCTACATACCATGAACACATACAAATCAGACAAAACAAACAAACAAAATATGTCCGTGTATGAGTGTGTGTGTGCGTTTGTTGAATGCGTGAACGTATACAAATCAGGCATAACAAACAAACAAAATATGTCCGTGTATGAGTGTGTGTATGCGTGTATGTGTTTGTTGAATGCTGAACTTTGATCCGAGGGTAGTTTAGATGATGCAGGTATCCAAAACAAACATAATCCCACGAATCCACGAATGAAGACGAGGCAGACGATTCACGGATTCTAACGACAAGTAAATACTAACTCGACTTGAAGCCGCTTATTTACGTTAAGCACAATAGGCTACTTATTTCTCCAGGCTCGCGTATATTCCACAACTCTGTTCAGGTCTCCGCCATTCACACTCTCCATTGGCACTTCCGACTACGGCTACTAAATACTACAGATACGCCCCCAATTAAGGTGACGTCACGGTTCATGAAATTGGGCCTCAAAATTAGCGTTCTGCAGAGCAAAGCAGTTCGCTACACAGTATACAAGTACAAAAGATGAACAAAGCACAGTTTGCGTCTAACCAGAAGTGCAAAAAAGCAGAAAACTGCAATGTGATATACAAAGTATATCAATATACAATATATACAATAGTTTACAGTAATATAAATTAAATATAAATATGTGCAGTGTATTGGCAGTAACCTTAAATTACCTTAAAAAGCAGAATATAAATATGGCTATGTAGTATGAACAACGTACAGATATGTGCAGTGTCGTTCCAGTAACATTATAAGAGTAGTAATAATAATAATATAGATATATGCAGTGTATATTATAAGAAAAACGGATATTTAGTATGAACCGTAATGACAGATACAGTGGTGTGAAAGTGTTTGCCCCCTTCCTGATTTCTCATTTTTTTACATGTTTGTCACACCTAAATGTTTGCAGATCATCAAACTAATTTAAATATAAGGCAAAGATAACACAAGTAAACCCAAAATGCCGTTATTAAATGAAGATTAAATATAAAGATTTTTATTATAGAAACTAACATGGCCCTGTGTGAAAAAGTGTGAAAAACATAACTGTGGTTTATCACACCGGAGTTCAATTTTTTCTAGCCACGTCCAGGCCTGATTACTGCCACATCTGTTTTCAATCAAGATTAGTTTGTTGGTTGTCACCGGGATGCAGAGCTAGAGTTCAGTAGGGTGACAGCCGCAGGGAAGAAGCTTCCTCTAAACCTGCTGGTTTGGGTGCGGAGAGACCTGTAACGCCTCCCGGAGGGAAGCGGGGTGAACAGTCTGTGGTTGAAGTTGGGGTCTTTGATGATGCTGCTCACCTTACGCAAGCATAGCTTGCCCTGGATGGCCTCAATGGAGGGGAGTGAGGAACCGGTTATGCGTTGGGCAGCCAGAATGGGTAGCTAGCTTTAGACTTCCTGAAGTCCAAAATTAGCTCTTTGTTCTTCTTGGTGTTGAGAGTCAGGTTGTTGTCACCATGATGCACAGTGCACCACAATGTTAGGTGCTGGACCTCCTTCCTGTAGGCCGTCTCATCGTTGTTGCTGATGAGACCAATCACTGTAGTGACGTCAGCAAACTTGACAATGGAGTTAGAGCCATGTACAGGTTTGCAGTCATAGGTGAAGATGGAGTAAAGGAGAGGGCTCAGCACACATCCCTGTGGTATGCTGGTGTTCAGGGTGACGGTTGAGGAGGTGTGGTTATCTAACCTAGCAGACTGAGGTTTGTTGTTTACGAAGTCCAAAATCCAGTTACAGAGGAAGGTCTTGATGCCCAGTTCACTAAGTGTGGGGAGTTTGGAGGGGATGATGGTGTTGAATGCAGAACTGAAGTCCATGAACAGCATTGTCACATAGGTGTTGCTATTGTCAGGGTGGGACAGGGCAAAGTGTAGTGCCGTAGAGATAGCATCTTCCGTGCTCCTGTTCTGAGGGTAGGTGAATGGGAAGGGGTCCAGTGAGGGTGGTAAGCAGGTCTTGAGGTGGGCCAGGACCAGCCTCTTGAAGCCATTAAGGCTTGTTGCAGTGGAGTGTTTTGGCACCGGCACACTGGAGTTGGTTTTAAGGGTCATGACACACCAAGCAAACGGCTGACCGTCGGCAGAAAAGCAGTCGGACTGATCAGTAGGCTCCTGTCTCCCCGGGTCGGTCAAAAAAGTGCCTCGGAACACACAGAAGCGACACCGACGCCGAGCGTACGTTCTGCTTGTGCGCACGATGCTACACGTTTCCATAACAGCAAGCGGCGCTAAAAGATTCAGAGCCGAAAATATTAATCATAAAAGGATTCGCCAATGGAACCAGTCCAGTTTTGGACTTTTCTGATTAGGCAATAAGAAAATATAAATAAAAATATATATTGTGTACTATTTTATAGTCATTGCTTGTGTGTGATGCCAATGAAACACTCTTTCGGACACAGAATAAATTATTTATTTTCGCCCGTTAACAGATCTACTAGTTATGTTCGCTAGTTAGGTAGCAACTAAGGACTTTGGTTAAACTTGTATATTGTTGCATACTAACCTGAAATAACATACATTCAGCAACTTTGTGGTAGTCTACTAGCAAAAATATGTTAGGATAGTTTATCAAAATGGGTTCATAGCTTACATCGCTGAATGTAGGGCTAAAGGTCATACTAATCCGAGGTAATGTTTAGTCAAGGGCTAGCACTCCAGCAATCAGATTGGTCATTGCCGACGACGGCTCCTCCGACTGACGACGGCACGGGACACACCAAACAGACTCGAGTCCCCAACCTCGCCCGACGACATCCGACGGCTGTCGGGCTTGGTGTGTCCTGGCCTTAAAGCATGCGAGAACAGCTGCCTGGGCTAGTGACAGATTAAATATGTCAGTCGAAGCCTCAGTCAGCTGCACTGCACAGGCCCCGAGTACGCGTCCAGGTATACCTACAGGACCAGCAGCCTTACGTGCATTAGTCCTGCTCAGTGCGACACACACATTGATGGTGGAGAGTGAGGGGCTGGAGATCACAGCGTTGATGGCCACCTCCTTGGTGTCCCTATCAAAGTAGCCATAGAAGTGGTTCAGCTCATCAGGCAAGGAGGTGTCCTGACGGGGTGGTGATGGATGCCTTGCCACATGCGTCAAGGGTCAGAGTTGTTCTTGAAATGATCCTCAATCCTTAGCTTGTGGTTGTGCTTGGCCTTTTTGATGCCCCTTTTCAGGTTAGCCCTGGATGAGCTATAGGCTTGAGCATCACCTGATCTGAATGCAATGTCTCGTGCCTTCATCGTCTGACCTCACTGTTCATTCATCTATCTATAAATTGCAGGAACGTCTGTCTGTCTCTCTGTGTGTGTTGTTCAAATATCTCTCGAACCAATGGTTCAAATAATTTCAAACGTGGCCGGTGTCTTGCTACGGGCACGAGTAAGTGCAGTTCCAAGTTTGCCGTTGTTTGGATAAGAAAAGCAAAAGATGCCCCAGCCGTGGCACGACGGCAACCCTGGTTCGATTCCCGCCCCGTGGTTCTTTCCGGATCCCACCCCCGACTCTCTCTCCCACTTGCTTCCTGTCATTCTCCACTGTCCTGTCTCATTAAAGGCATAAAAAAACTAAAATATACTTTAAAAAAGGAAAAGCAAAAGATATTGTTAAAAATATTGGTAAAAGGAGCACACATTGGTTTTCTCCACTCTACTGTTTCCACTCCCCTTCATACACTGTAGGCTTGCATATCTGTCGAACCGTTAGTCCAATTGATTTCAAACTTGACAGGTGTTTTGCTACGGGCACGAGTAAGTGCAGTGCCAAGTTTGACGTGGTTTGGATAAGTAAAGCAAAAGATATTGTTAAATATTTTGGTAAAAGAAGCGTTGGCTTTCTCCGCTCTACCGTAGCCACCCCCTCTCACGCACAGCGCAGGACCAGAGGCAGAGAGTGTAAGCGGAGTTTTGGCAGCACTGAATCATGGGTTAAGACGCAAGATGTTTGGATGATTATCATCTGACCTCAACAATAATAACTTCCTGTATGCAGTTTGCTTGCATACAATGATTCCGCGGATTTTGCAACAACACGCCAACAAGCACGGGTAAGTAGTGGCTATCCAAATTCAAAATTACATAAAAAGTATGTGCAATAAACTGACACTTTGAATAACTCAGTCTACTTTGGACTCGAGACTGAATAAACCAACAATTCTGACTGCAAGGTCCCAAATTGAAACGACCAATAGGCTAATGTTCCCGAATTTAACAATGTTTCAGAAGACGTGCCACACACCTAGACAACGAGTGGCAGAGAGAGCAACGTCACGTATGCTACCAAAGACTGTTTTTGAGTCATATCGTTGCAAATCTCATATGATGATGCATCTTTCTACAACATGGTTTGTCTTCTACATGCCTAAATTCTACTGCACATTAATAATTATAGGTTAATATATTATAATATAATATTCAGTATTCATTATTGAATACTTAGCTGGAATAATGTTTTTCCCTATCATCCTATTTTTAAAGCAGGCATACTGCTTCTGATTAGGGAAAGTCGTAATCCGTTTGAGGGTGGTGACACTGTTGATGTTGGAGTTGATACAGTCCAGAACGGAGGAGGCATATGAATCAATGTCCGTGTGGGAGTCATGGATGGCCTTGGAGTTGCGAAAACTCTCCAGTCAGTGTTTTCAAAACGCTGCTGAAGTAACCGAGTAAGCTCCCACTGGCCTCACTTTGACTGTCCTAACTGTTGGTTTCACACGTTTGATGAGTGCTGAATGTCCTAGGTGGGTGAGGGGGGCGGCTTTGCATGCATCAGCCATGTTTGTGTAGACAAGGTCTAAAATCGTTTCTCCTCTTGTGAGGTATGATACATTTGGATAAATTTGGGCAGTACAGTATTTTCAATTTGAGTGGTTAAAGTCACCCACAACAATGTAGGCTGCCTTGAGATGCAGAGTAATAACACACAATATAAGAGCACACAACAGTAAGAGGTGTTGTTGTCGTCTAAATGTTTTAGTATTAACAACCTCTTGATATGCAACCATTGTCATAAAAAGGGGGAAGTTAAGTTCCATTTCTTATGGAATCTACAGATGAGGAAGTGAGCTAAATGAATGAAAATGACTGATAAGGTTACTACTCTGCAGTCTGCATAAGTGCCTGTTGTAAAATGTCATTCTGAACTCTACTGCCAAAATCAACATTCCACACATGACATGAGGCTCAGATGAAGGCAGGTGTGTATTTGTGTGTGTTTAATTGAGTGTGACTGTGTGTGTGTGTGGGGTTAATTGAATGCGACCATGTGTGAGTTTGTTAGTTTGTTTAAGTGAATATGACCCGTCACTTACCTGGCGATGAAGATGCACAGCAGGTAGATGTGGTCTGCCCCAGCCAGCAGCATGGCCACACTGAGGCCCAGCTTAAGCAGGAAGAGCCAGCGGATCACCTGGTACACACCAAAACGCTGGCACAGGGTCAGGAAGTAGAGGTTGTTCAGGTGGGGGGCGATGTATGACACACCTGAGGAGAGGACAGTGGCACGTTCACGCTCACGGTCGTGGATCGACAGAGCATTCCATTGTTTGCTCAATTTTAGACTCAGGAGTAAACATTGACATCGACAAACAAGGACAAGTTTCTCCATGATGTAAATGCCACAGGGCACGAATAAATGGTCCCATTGTGTTTAAAAGAAAGCAGGACTAAGCCAGGAGACGATGCAAAGTTACACAATGTGGAAGTGATCACTGAAAGTGCTGACAGGTCTCGCACATTTCACATTAGCAAAAATATTCATTAGCTGATTCAATGTAGCCAAATCATTTCCATTCATTTGCTACACAATGTAGTGAACACATCTTTTGCTTCAGATCAGTGGGGTTGGCGGAGATTCTCTGGATGGAGGGGAGGCCATCAGCTGAACTCTTACCCAGTAAAAAAGAGCCTGTGGAGGCAGAGATCCGGTCCGACAACAGGTGCTCCAGAAAGAGGGGGAAGAAGTTGCTGTTAAAGTGGCAGTGAAATACCTGCCAAAACACACAAACAAATAAAAATAATGATGTAAGCATCTATTAGGAACAGAACACTAACAAGTATCTATCAGGAAAGGGGAATGGCATCTGTATTTGGTTGCGGTTCAGGCCGCAAATTTCTGTCCGAACCCGGCCCGCGTCCGTAGGAGTTGCGTCCAAACCCGATAGACATTTTCATTTTTATGTCCGAACCTGACCCTGACGCAGATGATGCCTCAGTTATTCCCATGCTGGTGATTAAACGTTCACATGGATAGCCTGTCTTTCTTTAGCCCATTAAACGGAACAAACAACAAATGGAATTCTTGTCTACAGAATCAGATGAGCGTGCACACACACAGGTCACACGCAGCGCACATTAACAAGAGGCCCAAGCAAGTAGAATTCTAGTCTTACATAAACAAATCTCCCTGTACATAGACCGCTGCAGGAACAAAATTAAATAAATTCTCCATGACCCATATCACCCCAGTCACTCTCTGTTTAGGTGGAGAAACTCGGACCGTGTGCTGAGACATCATAGACCAGAGAGCATAAGGGCAAATACAACGCGTTTTCACAAACCAGACCAGACTGCTGGCTGATGACATTGTATCTGGTTTAAAATACCCTGTCCTACCTCAGACGTGAGAGTAGCCTAATTACATTGAGTGGATCGGAAGGCATGCATTTCTCTGTTTTCAGCTACGAGTGGAAATAACTTTTTGCATAGTGCATTAGAATATGTAGATACACATCGGGGTGTTTTATGTCATTAGATAAAATATCTAAAAAATCTTTTTTGGATCCTAGAAGAGATAAGTGTCTCGCAATGTTAGTCATTTCTATGATTTTGGTACTACATGGACTTTAAGCAAACAAGGACATCTCCAGATAGTATAGTATAGTATATATACTCTTTTGATCCCTTGATCCCTTGTCCTTTTGGTCTCTGCATTTAACCCAATCCATGAATTAGTGAAACACACATAGCACACAGTGTACACACAGTGAGGTGAAGCACACACTAATCCCGGCGCAGTGAGCTGCCTGCATCAACAGCGGCGCTCGGGGAGCAGTGAGGGGTTAGGTGCCTTGCTCAAGGGCACTTCAGCCGTGGCCCACTGGTCGGGGCTCGAACCGGCAACCCTCCAAGTCCAGAGTGCTAACCAGTAGGCCACGGCTGCCCAATGTAAAAGATGTAAGAGCTTTTCCAATGGGTTGCATAGCGTACTCAAATGTCAGTAAAAAAAAAGCCATACATAAACTTTCTTTCATAGCCTAGGTAAATTAGCAACACCAGGTTGAGAGATGCAAGTAAGCAGATCATTAACGTTATCCTTCTATTTATTGACATCAAAACTGCAAGGGAAATCTCTGGTGTCTGCAGAAGTGTGGCATCTGGCTCAATATTCTCAAAATTACAAGGTCGCCCAAAGTTTTGTGGGGATTGGTTGAATTTGCATTAACTGTTGCGATCGCAACATCGCAAATTCCTGGAGGGACAGAATATCCAACAGAAACATTCCATTCTGTTTTTAACAGAGGGCTATTGCATTTGTGTTGTCAAGGTCAGGACCAATAAAACCGTGCCTGTGACAGCATGTGTGATTTTGTGTGTGTGCGTGAGAAAGAGAAAGAGGTGTGTGTGGGGGAATCACAGCTTGTCATTATGTCATAACCATTTATGATACCTGGACAAGGTTCATGGAGGTGAACCACATGAAGTTCCTGTGCCTGGAGAGCTGCCTCAGGTACTCCCCTAGAGTCACAGGTCTCTCCTGGGGAACCATGGGACCCTGGCCAATCACCAGCCTACCAACATGGAGAAAAGAGGAGGAAAGAAGTGAGGAGAGGGAGAGGAAAAACAAGGAAAGCCGACGAGTTTCACAGAGGAATGGGCACAGAGGAGCACGCAGAGTCTGGGAAAAGTGTGTAATCTGAGAATGTTCTCATTTCAGTGGTCACCCTGTTCACTAGACACCTAAAGTGGCTGGGTGAGTGAGTGTCTCAGTCTAGTCGGCTTACGTTTCAACAACAAAACAAATCCCCTAATGGAAACAATATGAGTTTCTGATTCTCCGATTCCACATCTATTACACACCCACAGTCACTCTTGAAAAGAAACACTGGAAGTCAACAAAGACTGACGGAACAAGCACTTTTGGTGGATAATGTGGATTGGTTTTGTTTTGCTGCCAAAAATTGAATCCATAAATGTAGCCTTGCCTGGGGAAAGCTATACTCCATAAGCTACAGTACTGAGCACCACCAACACGTGAGCTGTGCGGTAAACTATATACAAAACACAATGTTACAGTTCAGGGACAAGCAGTTCTGCAGTCAAACACTGATACATTTTGGTCACATTGGGAAAAACAAGTGTCATCTTTTTCTTATAGACTGAAATCAAATCACTCTTGCAGTCAAAAACTGATACATTTTGATCACACTGAGAAAAAACAAGTGTCTTATGTTATAGGGTGAAACAACTCACTCTTTGAGCACCTGTCCCTCATCTTGGCCCTTCCGCAGCCCAACCTCCGCCTGGAATCGGACCCTCAGCAGGCGCGAGACAGTGGCGAAGCCCAACACGGAGACAGCGGCCAGGCTCATGCAGAAGAGCCGGAAGGCCCCAAAGTCCTCCTTGTCCCAGAAGCAGTAGGACAGGAAGACGGACAGCGAGCCCAGGGCGCTGAACAGCGAGCTGTGGAAGTTGAGGAGAGCACGCGCCTGCGCCGACACGGCCAGGTCGGCCAGCAGCGCATTGTGGTTGAGGTCCACCACCGTCAGGAAGCCGTCGTACAGGCACAGGCACAGCAGGAACTGGAGCGAGGGGCGCGCCCAAGCCACCCAGAAGGCCAGGAAGGAGAGGGCGAAGAGCGGCCCGCTGCGCGAGAGCGCCCGCAAGCGCTGCAGCACCACCTCCGGGCCGGAGATCTGAGGACCAGACCTGAGCAGAGCAAGGGGAAGAGAGAGAGAGAGAGAGAGAAAATAGATAGAGGTAGAGAGAGAAGAGGAGAGAAGAGGAGAGGAGAGAGAGAGAAAGAGATAGAATGAATGTGTCGTCGCTTGCCCCAACTCATCCAAGTGTACTTCCTCTACTAACACTTCTAACATACACTTATCATGAACCTCCTCCTTCTTCAACCACTTTCTCCTTTGACAACACTTTGAGTAGTAGGCTATTTAAAGCTTCTGCACTCTGAACCTCTGGTTTGTTGGTGTTTGTTGGATGGAGTTGTTTGAGTTTGACATGTCCAAAAGTCGGTCTAGTCAATTGCTGTCTGGGCAGTATGGACCTAGCAGTTAGTTTACTGAGCATTCTAAAGACGGCAACCAACAATTGCCAAGAATGTTAGGGTTCGTCTTGGCAGCATGCAAACCTTGAGAAGTAGAGACGCAGAAGAGAGTAGTTTCTCAAGGTGATGATACATGGGGCAACTTTTTGAGTAATGTTGCTGGGCAACCACATAACTTGTTCCAATGAGTTCTAATTAGACAATCATCACAATTTGCCTACTTATGATTTAAGTTCTCCAGAAATGAAATGGTTGCCCGCTCAGTATCAAAGGGAAGTTCCCTTGAGCATCATCAGCTTGAGAGCTAGTGAAATAGTCTATTTAGTGTATAGAGTATTTTCTAATGTCAAAAACCTGAACTTTAAAGACTACTACTACAAGACTACTAACCCCCAAACATTAAGGATAAGGTTGCAAGGGATAACATCCTGGCTCACCCCAAGCGAACTTCTTCTAGTCACAAAGATGTACGCAGGCTTAGTTGGTTTAACCCTATAGGCTTGCTTGAGAGTGAAAACCCAACTTTTTACGTAACTGAGAGCTAACTGAAAAGTAAGAAAGAGGAAGCAGCTTACTGTGTGGATGCAAGGAAGGAGCGATCACTCAGCCATCCGAAGAGAGGGTCATTCAGGCTGTTCCATATCAGAAACACTGTCTGATGAGGGAAGGGAAGAAAACTCAAAATTCAAGATTCAAGATACATTTATTGTTACACCTCATTATACGTGTATAAGGAGAATAAAAATCTTGTGTTTCTCCTCCTCTTGCAGCAATCAATCAATCAATCAATCAACAAATAAATAAATAAATTAATAAGAGTATTACTCAGAGATACTACAGTTAAAGAATCTACAAAACTGAAGAGAGACATATCTACAATTTCATTTCATGTGTGAACGAAATACATTTACAATCACTTCTTTATCGGTAGCCTTTGGGCTAAGATATTTACAGAATAGGTGGGGCACGTATTACATCAAGTGCAAAAGTGTCCCTTTGTAATCAAAACCTTAGTGGTAGTGTTTCCACCCTGCACTAACAGTTCAGTTAGAGGAACACAATAAAAGGCTAAGTGTGTCATACATCATATGAGTGCCAGTGGCAGACAAAACCAGATGGACATCAAGTTTGTACTGAGTAAGTGTTATTATTGTGTTTTATGTGTTTGTCTGTCATACAGGGTATTGTCTGTTTGATTCGACCTACAGAAGAATACACTCACCTCTCCCACCCAAAAGGACAGCTTATCTATCTTGTAGACGGACACAAATGTCTCCACGTAGTAGAGGAGGAAAACGTTGTGTAGGATAGAGACGAAGAGGGACAGCGAGCCGTACAGCAGCGCCGTTGACAACCCCAGGCACCAACCCCAAGGTCTTCTTCCCATCCTCTTCCTCCTCCTTCTCTTGCCGCCCTGTCTGTTGCTTTCCTCCTCGCTCTCCTCCTTCTCCTCTTCTCTGGGCTCTCTATCACTCGCTTAATCGGACGTCGAGACTCGATCATCCCACAGGCGGAGCAGTCGGGCTGTGGGGGTCAGCCCCACTCCCAGTCCTGACACACACACACATACACACACACACAGAGGGGGGAGAGGTGGGGGGGGGGGGACAGACAGATAGAGAGAAGGCAATAAACCTCTTAAAAACATTTTAAAACTACTTTTTCCAGCGTTATGATTCCGAGATGACTCTCAGCACAAAAAAGCACGGATGAAAAAGCTTTTCACTGCATCACTCATTAGCTGTACATACAGGGGCCCACAAATAACATCAGCCCAACACTTAACCACTGCCAGTCTCTGTCTCAACAAGTCTCAAGATGAGAACTGAGGGGGATGGAAAACATTAAACAGTTCCCCTCTCCTTCTCTCTCTCACTCACAGAGAGAGAGAGAGAGAGAGAGAGAGAGAGAGAGAGAGAGAGAGAGAGAGAGAGAGAGAGAGAGAGAGAGAGAGAGAGACTCTCGCTCTTCCTCGCTTTCTCTCACACACGGGTGTGACTGTCAGATGGCCACTGGTGTCTGTTTCTGACATCAGGGTGTTGCTGTGTTTCCCAGGAGACAGTGTGCTTCTGGCAGGGCCGTGTCCATCTGAGGTTCCGGCAACACTCTACACAATAATGAGGACTCCTCCGAGGAAATCAGAGTTTAAGGTTCCCATGGAGACAGATTAGCCCCTCTTCAGTTCCAACAAAACAACCACGACCATCCTCTCCTGCCAAGAGCCGGCTGAATGATGGGTGTAATAACACACGGCTCTTCACTGAAATTACTGTCTCAGCACGCACACACTGAAGAGGAAATATCATAAAAGTACCTCATTTCTTTGCCAAAGCCGGTACAAAATATTATCAAGAGACATACAGTTTGCCTTACATCAACTGGTAAAAATCTATGAGAACAACTGACAATGATAACAAAAAACAGACAAAGCAGTGCAGCACTACACTGATGTCATCACTAAATCTTTGCTGTGCCTCTAGGACTATGAGTCTAGTTTATCATTCTCTTGTCTTCTAGCCACACCTGCACGATTAAATGTGATGTGAGGGTCCAAAAGGGGGTAGTCATGATACACATTTGGTTCACACAAGACCGAACATGTTCAGACCTCAGCTAAATACAGTGCAGCACAAAGCCTTTGGTTTGACAATATTACCATGACGTAGGCCTATCTCCCTAGGCCTAGCAGATCAACTTTGACTAACTTGCAGTACTGTATACCATTCATATTTTAAGAAAAACACACCCGATTTCGTCTACACAATCTCATGGGAACTGTCACACAGCCATTATCAAGTACTACACTTCGGGAGCGGTGCCAGCTCTCCGGTGCGCTCCACACTACCTGGCCTGTTCCCATCAGATGGGTGGCGAAGCAAATCCGCTCTTTTCTCCTTTCCACCTGTATCGCGTTGCGCGGGCACACTGATTCCCATCTCACCTCGGCTGTTGGGAACGGGTGGCTGTGTTCCCTCCACGCCAGACCACAGAAATGCCCCAGTATCAAGGGCATGCCCAGAGGTGATGACACCGTGTTCTCCGATCCGAGGTAAGATTACAACAAAACAAAGACTCTGTGTCCTGGCAAAGGTCTAACGTAGGCCACCCCGCACGTACCTTCACGATCAAGTGCTGAGCACATATTGGATTTTACAGTGTACTTACAATAAACAATGCAAAATTAACCAAACATCACTACAACACTACATACAACTGCAAGAGGAATCATAATAGATAGAAAATATAATTGTACTGCAATTTTTTTGTATGGCAAAAAAATCCATAATCAGTTTGATCAAAACTCATTACGCAACATAGTGCCTTACACTGGATATTCCAATAAATAAACAACATGCGGACCTACGTGGCATTATATGATGAACATTAAAATCCATGAATGTATGTCTAAACTAAATTAATGTCAAAGCTACTCCATCAAAACAGTCTGGCTGTAGTGCATCAGACATGACAGTTTCAAATAAAATCTTTATCTTTCAGCATAGCTTCTACAGGTCAGCATACAGGTCATGTCAGCCCTTCTTGTGACAATTATTTCCAGGCTTAACGTCAATGTTAACAGAGCCTACTCTGATGTTAACCAAGCAACAGATTGTTCCACTTAAGCCTCAGGAAGCCTGATACCGTGTAACGTTAACGTTAATTAGTCTTCTTAAAGTCAAACGTTATGCCTCGATAACTAGCTGTCCGGCTGGCGATATTGTGATCGATTATGTATCTAACGTTAATTGCTTCCCTTCATTTAATTTATACTAACGCCCTCGTCTAAAGTTAAAAGAAATACATCAACCATATGACGATCAACCCCACAAAGTGTTTTGGGAAATTGTGACCAAGATGGCTAGCTATAATCGCTAAGAAGAAGACGTGTAAGTTTTCGTAAGCCATTCAAACAATGTATGACCACCAGCTGACGTTAATGTTAGCTAGCTAGCAGCTAACCAACTAGCTAGCTGGCTAACGTTACCGGTAAACTTTATCGACTTCAAGTAGTAACTCTACCTGTTCTTGTTAACTAATTATTTCAACAATGCGCTTACCATCACCGGTAGGTGTTGACACTGACGATTCCCAGATTTGAAATCCCTCAGTTGGCTTGTTGCTTCTTCCAAGCTATGCGCGTCTGTCGTACTACGATGCCAGACTATACAGAGACAAGGCAAGGCGTGGGGAACTAGATCTAGCTTAGAACTACAAGCTTGCTTGCGTGCCTAGTGCCTACGTCATACACCATCGTACCACAAACACGCTGGCCATGGTGAAAAAAAAATGCTTGACTGTTATGGACACATGGTGTTGTTATAATAACCTAGAACATTCCCAGATCAATGCTACCTACTTCCGTGTAGTGACAGGTATTTTTATAGACCAAGGAGCAGCAACATACGCTATGAGTTGTTCCTGTATTGAACTAACGTTATATGGCCAAGTATGCCAAATGGGGGTTTCCTTTTGGCCTAATAGAAACATGTAAACATATACAAGGATACAAGGATACAAGGAAGTTTATTGTCACATGCATATAGTTACTGGAAGTAAGAAATGCAGTGAAATTATGTCTGGTGTCAGCCTATTTGTGCATTAATGGGGGGGTTTAGTAGATTAAGTGGCAAGGGCTGCATAAAAAAGGTGGGGGAGGATTGGGATTGGGTGGGGGGCACCAACAAGGAGCACCCAAGAGCAACAGGGGCAAGGAAAAACTCCCTTACCAAGGAAGAAACCTTGGGCAGATCCACGGCTCAAGGGGCTAACCCAACTGCCAGGGGTCTTGGTGTGTGTGTTGGGGGGATGACAGGGGAGATGGGATAGTGTGCTGTGTATGTGGGGAGAGGGCAGTGTGCAATGATAATGATAATAGAAGCCCACAGTTAGGCCTAGTTTAACCTACATTTGGCCCATATTAACATGTGCCAGCAGGCCTGTCCCAACAAGCTCCTGACATTTCAGTAGGCAATGAAGCAAATATCCATTGAGGAAAATTCTTCTTATAACCCAGATATGTTTCATGGATGACCGACAGGGGAACATTAGCAAATAACTGAATAAAAACATTCTTTATACATCTGTCATAGTCTATGACTAGCCTACCCTGGAATGGAACCCTTGAGTTCCATTGTTTACTTGATACACAAACACACTTTTGTCCTATTTTATTGAGTGTAGGCTTACTCTAGCTTCCTTCTTTTTTTCCTTGTTTGCAGACAGATCTGATCACACCAAGACAACAAGCCAAGGGATGTGGTTGTCCATATTACTCAGGTCTCATAGCATCTCAATTGTTCCATTTTGCTGACCAAAAACAGCTATGACTTATAACATTAAAGGAACCGTATGTAAGAAATGTATTTCAATTAATCATAAAATGGCCCTGATATGTCACTAGACATTAAGAAATCATGTTAATTTCAAATACTTATATCACTGACAACAGTATTCCGGCCAGGATATTGTCATTTAAAAAGTGAAGTTGCAGCCCTCAACTGATGTTGATGTTGTGTTTTGTCATGTCATGTTGTGTTTTGGCCTGATGCGCCACCTATCTACTAATCACAAAGTCAGTAGTGTTTCGGCATCCGGGTTGGCAACCTCGAGTCAGGGGGGAGGGGGAGGGGATACACCACTCTACAGTAATTTGAAAGTGATTGCAGTACCAGTTTTGACCACAATCTTACATATGGTTCCTTTAAGATACTGTGAACTCTTTCTTTCATTCAATATGATTAGTGAATGCAAGAATATAAGAGGCTTGTCAATTTGCTAGGTCAGATATAATCCTTACATACACCTCAATTCATCAGTTTAAGATTGGGCTTAAACATAAACCGATAGGCCCAAATCTTTGTGGTTACTGCTGAATACAGAAATTGTAATTGTGTAGGCCCATTCATCGCTCCAACAAATCTGCCACCATAGTTTACTGCATTTGGCTCTGTTCATTTATTTTACTGTCTATCCCCCATCTCTCTCTTCCACATTCTTCTTGTCACAAGACAAAGTCTTAGGCATATAATAAGTTTTATACACACATTTTGAACCAAGTTTCTAGTTAAGCAGGTCAAGTCAAATTACACCCTGGAACAATAATAGTAAAAAAAAAAGAAGAAACCAATGAATTGCATGCACTGTAATAATAATAATAATGCTAAAAAGAAGAAGAAGAAGAAGAAGAAGAAGAAGAAGAAGAAGAAGAAGAAGAAGATAACAGTAATACCCAATACCCTAATACCCAAGATCTTGGAGTAAACAGACCTGTAAGAGGAAATTGAACCTCAAATGATCACCAGATGAATGACCCACTAATGAGGAGCTGTTTGGTATTCGGCCAGCAGGTGGCACTCCGAACAAATATTTAATTTACATTGATTCTCCTGGGCTATCCAGATGTCTCATCGACCTCTTTTGCAAGTGACCCCTTAGAATATTAAAAACCTAACAGTCGTTTAAAATGTAATGATATAATGTGATAGAAAGTATCAGAAGCCAGACATAGGACTATTAAATTCCCCGTTTCAGGTATTTTAGATGGTTGTCCAGTGGTAATTGTGAGACCGTATAGGCCTATTATTTAATTATTTCCATTAGGCTATTGATTGAATTGGCATTGTTGTTTATTATTGCTGTTCTTAAAAATCAATAAAATTAAATTGCTGTTACTGTTATTGTAGTCTTAGGCTTACCAACTTTTAAAAAAATTGTTTACTGTTAAATTTAAGTATTGTATTGTTGTTATTTATGTCGCTTTGGACAAAAGCGTCTGCTAAATACCATACCAACCACAACCATAACCCGTGTCTGAGAAAATGGCAAAACACACACACACACACACACACACACACACACACACACACATATAAAACGTTTTATAGTTTATTGTAGTTCACTTCATTGCAAAAGACAACAGCGCGCGGGAGAGAGATTCATATTAATAAGTTGGGGGCGTGGCTGCAACACCTGGGACGGTCCACCATTCGACTACAATAGCATGTGCATGCGGTACCCCAGATACCCCAGCAGCGCATCAGGAGCTGGCGTGTAGGCTACGTCGTTTTACCCGCGAATAATTCTGCGTAACTGCATACTGAGAGGTTTTCTTCACATACATCACCAGAAGCAGCGGTAAGCACTGCGCACTGTTTATTTTATGTTCTTCTAATTAGCCTAATCGCGTTGTGAAATAATTACAGTTCTGAATGTTTATCAGGCTGTAGTGTATCGTAGGCTACTGTATCTTGACCATAGGCAGAAAGCGACAGTGCATTTGACAGGTCCCGTTGGATAAAACATGCTGAGGGTGACTTGTAATCTGCCACTGGACTGGACTGGACTGTCCTTTAAAATGCCGCAGTGTTCTATCGATAAGTCTAAAAGCCAGTTAAGGCTCTTTAAATTTGTTGTTGAAGTTTCACTCATATAACAACCTTATCACAGAATGGTATCCTGCCCAAATACCATACAAGGACGCTTTGTTCAAAAGTAAGTCACTTGCTAGGATCAAGATGTTTAATGGGCTATACGTGTTTGCTCTTCTTGATATTCCATTATTGTCTGAAATCCTCTAAGATGTACAATTCTGCATAATATAGAAGTCAGTAGCCTAATCCGCCGCGTTTAATTATGCGTCCAGACCACAGAGCCAAGCTAATATGCTTTATTAGCCTACGAAATATTCAGATATCATTGACTATTGAAATTCTACTCGCTACTGCAGTGCTGTTCAAGTAGATAAGCTACCCATGCCGGTGAAGACGCTTTGTGCAGAAACGCACGGTTTTTGTGCCTGATTTCCCTTCCTGTAGGTTACTCTGAGTGTTTTTGTTTGCTCTTCTCAAATGGGTTCACACTCACTGTATCCCGTATCTTTTTCTGTGTACAGCCGAGCACTCAGCCGCTGCAGGTGCAAGACACGTGTCAGCATCTCCGGAGAACATTGTTATGCGTTGACAGAAGTTGACATGTCAACCGGATTGAAAAGGCCTAGGGATAGGAGAAAGTGACTGGAAATTACCAGCCATTAGTATTCTCTGATGATATTGCATCATCTGACAGCCTGTCCTTCATAGCAGTGTGTCATTGAACTGTCAGGCTATAGACAACATATGTGCAGGGTTATCTCAGAAAAGACTAGATTCTATAGAGCTTCCTCAATACTTCTGGTAACAAAGTCAGCCTATTCCATACACCTTTATGCAAGTTTCTACATTAAAGTTTAAAAACATCATGTGGTATGTCACTAAATGTAAATGCAAACTTTCATCAAGGTCATTTGGTATGCTGTCCCTCCATTGAATAAGGCATACATGACATTAACCAGGGATGTAGTGGAGGCTAAACGCAAGTTTCAGAAGTAGAGTTTAGCCACTTCTTATTAGAGTTTATCCACCTCTCAAAAGAGTTTATTCACCAATTGCAACTTTTAACATTAAAAAATCACACTGTATTATCCACATTCACAATATGTACACTCATCAACACAATAGGAATAATTTAATACCATTGGTTGGACAATAACCTCCACCATCATTAAACATGTTCTGAATGCCATTTTAAAAATCCGATACCGCATGGCGCAGTCCACCTTACCGTGATCACAGAATTCGTTTACCCACCTCTTTTTAACCACTACACCTCTGCCATTAACTGATGAGATTGTACTCTTTGAGAGTTTGAGATTTTGTATAGCCAGGGCTGGGGATGCAGGAGAATCCATCTTTACTGTTTGAAGAAAAACAGCTTTGGATCAGGAAATGTCTCGACACGCTGTGGCCATTTAGTTACTGGCTGGTGGAGCATATATTATACCAAAGTCCATGACTTGAGAGACTTGGGGAGCTGGAGCCCCAACTAAATTGATCTACTGTCCTTCATGTCCCCTAACATGCACAATGATTAAAATACAAATGGGAATTTTATACCAGTTTTTTTTTCATTTGGCCATATTTATTGATAAATAGCTTGAGGTACTTTAACCCTGAGATGCTATGAGGGAGGGCTGAACTCCCTGACTCTGATGCATATGAAAACATGTTTCAAGGTTGCTGTTGGCAGAAAGGGCAGAGAGAGAGAGAGAGAGAGAGAGAGAGAGAGAGAGAGAGAGAGAGAAAGAGAAAGACAAAGACAGAGTGGTGGACAGATTGCAGATGTAGCCGGATAGAAGAGAGCCCCAGTCACGGTCCCCTTGTTTGAATATCACAGATCAATGCTCCAGGACTTTGCCTCTGGACACCACATGACTGCTAGACAAAATTAGGAAAGAACTTCTGGGTGGGAATGGCATTGCAATACACACCAGGACATTTTATTTTGTGGTTTTCTGGTTAAGATAACAACAATCAATGAGCTAGTTTTGACAATCTGTTGTAGACCCGTGAAAGACCTACTACGTCTTGCTGTTCCTATCTTTCCTGCCTAGTCTTTTTACTGTTGTGATGCAGCCTGTCTCTCTAGTCAGTGACCTGGAGTTGTTATGGCATTCAGCAGAGTGATAGTTGCAGCGGACATAGTTGCATGCTGTGTATTGTGATGCTAGTGCTAGACATAATACACACCTAGTGGATAGCCACACAGTTGAATATCTCTCTTCAGTACTTCTGGCATGTAGCATTTGCTAGTACAGTAGTTTTGATCCTTGGAGACATCTTGGTCAAATGTTGTACAAGCATAGAAGTGAATAGTTTATTTTTAGGCCACATAGGAATGACACTGGGCAGGAAAAAAACACAAAAACCATAATAATTGGATTTAGGACCTCTGTTTGCTTTCAAACTGGTGTGGTGTTAGTGGATGTCTTGGACTTGCTCCCCAATTTCATGCTTTTCATCTCAATATAGCCGAGACTAACAGCCGTGTCAGTCAGATATCCTTAAATATTAGATTAAGATATCCCCGGGCAGCTGTTTCACGCTATCAGTATAAGCTGTCAGTGCAATTAAATGTGCCCAGATATAGTGCACACCCAATCTAAGTATGTAGCCTAATGTGTGTACTTGTGTGTGGCAGCTCAGTATGTCAAGCATCACTAGAGTGAAATTGTGAACTACATCATGATGATGAATGTGTGTGTGTGTGTCTGTTTATCTGTCTGTCTGCCTGTGTGTGGGTGTGTGTGTTTGTCTGTCTGTCTGTGTGTGTGTGTATGTCTGTCTGCCTGTGTGTGTGTGTCTGTATGTCTGTCTGTCTGCCTGTGTGTGTGTGTGTGTGTGTGTGTGTGTGTGTGTGTGTGTGTGTGTGTGTGTGTGTGTGTGTGTGTGTGTGCATGCTTGTGTTAGTGTGTTAAGACAAAACTAGAAAGGGTAATCTAAAGTGTGGGTAGCCTTTTTTACATCTGAAGTGTATAAGCTGAAATATGTGTGAGCACCACCAAATTGTGCTTATCACGGTTGCTCAAAACACTCCCATGTAATGCCCTGCTGGTTAAGCAGCAAGTGCTAATGCTCTAGCCGCCGTTTGGGTGTTTATGTCATATTTGGGGACTTTTGAGGCTCATGTAAAATTAGCTACTTACGCACAGTGCCGAACTGGCTCAACACTCCGCACACACGCAGCTGCTCAATCTGGGCCGACTGCAGAGCCATCTGCAGAAAATGTCAGGCTGGATATCATGCATCCTGACGGGGCTTTAGTCAGTTTAGACAGATGGGTTGACGTTCGTATTGTTACGTCGTATTGTCAATACTTTTTCAAAGGGGGCAAATGAGGTGAGGAGGTGAAAATGTGTGTGCGTGTGTGTGTGTGTGTGTGTGTGTGTGTGTGGCTGTGTGTGAGTGTGTCACACTGACCTGGGATCTGTAGATACTGTGTAAATCACTCTGAATCTGTCCACACAGATTTATGCTCTCCTGTAATGGGCCAGAGTTTGGGGCCTAGTTTCTTACCTAACACCACCTAGTCATTTGAATGTGGTCGTATTATTTAATAAGTCTCCTGGGTCAGCCTCAGTGTAATCCACAGCCTGCAGGGAAGGTCGAGGATTTGAGTAGAAGATTTTCTCTTGACGTACCACTCCATCAGTCTTCAAAATTCAAGCGATATCAAGCAGCTTTTTTCTTCTTTGCACGCACGGGGCAGATGTATTTACCTTTCCAAGGGGAGTTTCCACTCTGTCGTCACGGTGACGCCTTGTTTGACCAAGCCACCCATAGCAGGTCACACAATACCCGTAGACGTGTGAAAACAAGCTTCTGTTTACATTATACCATAGGACAAATGGTGTTGCTGAAAAAAGCCTCAAGCTCAATGTTACAAAGACATTGTACATTATTATGTAAAGATGAGGACAGTAATCCCTCTCTAAAACACCTCCTGTTTCTTCTATTCATCCCAGGTTTCAAATAACAGGAGTTTTAAATCTGAGGAAGAATATAGGAGGGGATGTATGCATTCAGATCAATGACATAATTACTAGTTAGCCTGATAGAATAACAATGGACAAGTACCAGTTCCACTAATGCCCAGCTTTATGAGACAATGAATGGTGTTTTGTTCAAATTGCCCTTTTGTAAACCTCCATGGTACATAAGATTACACTGTGAGTTATCATTCTCTTTCATCAGAGCGATCTTATGCAGTAGGGTGGAAAAGTTACCCTCTAATTAGTGTGTGTGTGTGTGTGTGTCTGTGTGTGTGTGTGTGTGTGTGTGTGTGTGTGTGTGTGTGTGTACGTGAGCAAGTGGCCAAGAAGAGTCTGGAAGCATTATGCTTAATCACCGGATTAGCTATCAGATGCCACAATTTCAGAGGCACATAGCTAATAATTATGGGTAGTCATAAAAATGTTGTAGAGTTGTGGAGCAAAGCTGGAATTTTAAACGCTATCTTTATGCACACATCTAGCAAAACCTACTGCAGAATATAGTTATTGTTGACTGTGCCTGTATGAAATAAGGTTTTTTGGTGATCACTCAATGCCACTTATTCTAACCATATGCTGCATGACAGGTGTTTGATGCATTTGTGCATTGAGGCTGAAACAATTGCCGTTGGATTCTTTTGTCACATGTTACGAATTAACTGATGAGATATTCCAAGTAAAATCCATTTTCTCACCCGTAGTTTCCACGGATGAATGAAACCACTTATAGTTCTAGTCTAGTGAACTTAGGATACTTTGTGTTTGTGAACCACAATCCTTTTTTCTGGTCGGCACTATTCACTAATTTCATCCACCTGCTTAGCCTTCCATAAAAGTTTGCAGAGTGCAGACAAGAGGAAAACAAATGCATCTTCCTGTTTTCTACCTCCCCCCTGCAGACTGCACCTGTATGATGACAGATTAAAAGCCCATTCCTGTGTCCGTGGAAACCCCAGCCAAACCAAAGCTAAACAAGAAGGACTCTAGAGCTGGACAGCGCTATCGCTTCCTTTGGGTATGGACCTCAAGACCTGTTATGCCCACTGTGTGCTGCTGCTGGTGCTGGTGCTGCTGGGCAGTTTTCCCGGCCCACTACGGGGTTTCCCTTTTGGTCCAGATCTCCAGCTGGATGCTCCGCCCAGGACCACAGTGCTCTTTAATGGTAATGTTTTAAGCTTGGTGGAAGACAAGTAATGTGCATAGGCGCTGTGCACTGTATGTCTGCTTGTTTATTTCGGACAGAGTTTTTAAGCTATATTTGTTTGTAATATGCTCCTTGTAATAGCCCTAGACTGCCCAGTGGAGCCCTCAAGACTATGTTGATGTTGATGTTGGGTTATTTATTTAATACTCAAATTCACTCAAATGTGTTTTGAATTGTATGACTGTCTCCTCATTGCTCAACTGCTCAGTTGCTGGTTACGTCAGTGTTATGGGTCGGGTTCTCCTTGCAGGCATCTACCAAATGAAAGAAAAGAGTCATTGTTGTGATCCATTTGATGTTTTGAGAGAACACTGCAGAGCTGTATAGATTATGCGGCTGTGTTTCCCTGGTCTTCTGTTATAGATCTGAGACCGTCCTTATAACATCCCTGGAACAAACATGTCCCTCACCAAACACCAAGAGATCTGTGCTACCCCCTGTTAGACAGCAACTCTTTCTGTTCTAAGTTTATGAGTGTACTTAAAGACTGACAACAATCTCACATACAATCGTAGGCGTTTTAGACGCAGGCCATCATGTATGCAGTCGCACTGTTACACACACATATGGGTAAACTCACAGTTTTGCTCTCAAACGTGCGTGGCACAGTTCTGCCGCCGAGCCTCGGAGGATGGTGGCAGCAGGCTGGCGTCTCTCTCTGGTGTTATTAATGTCCCCTCTCAAGTCTTGTCCTAGTTCACACAGTTCATAACAACACGCTGGGGCTCTGGGAAAGCAGTGGAAAGAGAGAGGGAGAGAGAGAGAGGGAGGGAGAGGGGGGGGGGCTAGCTGGCACCTTCGGCCGGCCGATGTTTAGCTGAGACCAGGTCAGGGTCTTTGTGGAGAGGAGTGCTGAGCCCAGCCTTTATGCTATGAGAGGGATGTTTAAACACAGCAGAGGCTGCTGCCTTTCGCAGATTGTCTATTGTCCAAGGCTTTTGTATTTTAAGATTCCCTCCAGATTTAGATTGCAGTGACCTAAACTATTCCTGAATTACACAAGAACTTGATTTAAAATGCTAACTGTGCATTTTGTGCATGTAAGCACTAGCATAATCGCAATTTATCTCAAAAATAAATTCTGGCATCATGTCATCATGAGATTTGTGCCTTTTAATTAAAATCAAAACACAAGTCTCTTAATTACATGCACAAATGCAGTAGGTGTAAGACCTGCTGGGAATAGCAGCAGCAGCTTGTCGCATCCCTTCCAAAGCTACTGGGCCAGCTGCAGGCTTGTCAGCGGGCAGCTCCCCTTCACTGATGTTTCATTACCTCACTTGCTACTTAAACGCTTTTCCTGGTGATAAGGGGAAACTGTTTGTCTTCCTACCACCCCCTGGAAGCAGCCATAGACCTCATCTTATTTATGATGTCCACTATAGGAGCGCTATTAACTTATCCTGACATTATGTTATTAGTAAGTAGTTGGATCAACTGATTTGTGAGAACATAGCATGGTGGCTAAGATGAATTTCAGTGTTGCCCTAAGCATGAATGGGTGGATTTCTAACCTGCTGTGTATAGCTTCTTAGTTGTACGTGTGTATTCTGTTGAATGTTATGGATATTCAGCATGGGTAGAATGAGTAGAATGTAGAACATTGCCTTTGTTTTTGGGGATGATTTCCACAACCCCCACTGTATCATTTAACCTGGTTGAAGTACTTGCCCTACATTCTTATTCTCATGGGGTTTTGTGTGTGGGTGGGTGTGTCTGTGCCTGTGTGTCTCTCTCTCTCTCTCTCTCTCTCTCTCTCTCTCTCTCTCTGTGTGTGTCTGTGTAGGTCTGTTTGTATGTGGGCTCTCATGTGTGGCGCAGTCTCAGATTTGATCAGACATGTAATTCAGAATCTTTCAGAATGAAGTAACCTTAGTAACTAAGGCAAAGGCAACTCAGCTGTTCATGCAGATCAAGGATAAGATGATATCATTCATTACTCTGATTGTTTTGTGGGAGGGTGGCAGCCAGGCAATCTAAAGTAAGTCTCAAAGGGAAAATATGGGGGCGATCAATTTGCCCAGCATTGTACTGTTGCAATACACGTGGGTGGGCACAGAGGTGTCATATTGACCAGAACTGCACAATAAGATATAAAAGCAGATGGGCAGCTTGCTGAACTGCCATTTCTGATCATATGTTAATCCAGCAATGTCAATATTTTATAGGCAATGTGTAGGAAGGATGTGTGTGTCTGTGTGTGTGTGTGGGAGGTGAGTTGGTGAGGCGGCTGATAAGTCAAGCAGGAAGACAGGGTTCCAAGAACAATTGAGGAAGAAAAATGAACTCTCTGAACTCTGGTGTGTGCCATGTGCTCGTAGTGTAGTCTCGTCTTCACCACGGTGGCAACCAGACCTGAAGTAATTTGCTGCTGAAATATTGATGTATGTGTATCCTGCTGTTTCTGCTGTTGCTTGTTGCTTTAAGGGGTGATAAGTTCATGTGAGGCCCTTTCTTCATGAGCTCTATGACAGAAACCTGAACATCAGGCTCAGATGAACTCATTCTCCCGTCAAAAGAGGAAATGAAATCAGACTCTCTGTGGAGCATCCCTTTCCTTGTTTAAGTGAATACAGTTTTGAAAATCAGTGTTTGAATGACAAAACAGTCTTGTGTTTCACTGAATGAATACCACAGTGGACCTAATACATGGCAGTTTTTTGGCCGTCACTGTGGAAAAGTTTACCGGTAGTACCTAGTACACAAAGAACAATGTCAGTGCTTTTAAATGATATCCTGTTTGATGGCATAAAAATGATTTGCAACTCCAAGATAGCCAACGCAGCTAACCTGACATGACATTGGCTTCCTCAGAGACACAGTTAAGTAGTAATGTTGCAGACTCCCGTGAGAGACCACATGACCTTGATGGTGTGACCACTGTCATGTCATATGTGACTCTTACGTCTCATGAAGTCATTTTGGCATGTGGAAGCCATCTTGAGTCATCTTTGGCTAATTTCCCATTCTTACACATAGTAATTTCATGTACACAGGAGATATGATGTTGTTGGTGTAATGCTCACGGCCCTCGAACCCGCCACCTCGACACACACCAGCATGGGAGTCGAACGCTCTAACCACTGAGCTAAAAGCCCAGGCTCTCAACTCAACGGTTAGAAGCGTTCTTAAGGTTAAGGCTGTGAGGATTTACACGGGCAACTAGCACAGTTCACCTCTGTTACACTCACCTCCCTAAATCCTCACTCCCATGATCCGGGTCTACGGCACCACTGTAACAGAGGTCGTAATTCGTCCGCTGGCCCTCGAACCCGCCATCTCGAGACACACCGGCATGGGAGTCGAACGTTCTAACCACTGAGCTAAAAGCCCAGGCTCCCAACTCAGCGGTTAGAAGCGTTCTTAAGGTTAGGGCTGTGAGGATCAACTAGCACGCTAGCTCAGTTCGCCTGTGTTACATTGGCACTACCAAAACAGCCGTAAAGAACATTTCACTGGGTTATCAACAGACAGTAGACAGTATAAGTTGAAGACCTGTGGTGCTATATGCCATAGAACTGGTAAATTAATTTTAGTTAGCTTTTAGCATCACTTACCCAGTTTATCAGTTATATGTACAATTTTTTAACCAGTTTTTATAATAGGTTGTCATATTTTGTGATGAATTTTGATGTTTTCATACACCTCCAGGTTGGTGTAGGAAATTGTATTTGTTCCTTGTGAGTTTCTCTCTTAAGTGAGACTCCATTTTTGCGATGCGGTGGGTGGTTAATCTGCTGGGAGGGGTTGGATGCGCCACTCAGAGGGACCCCATGTCTTTCATGGGTTCCTCTTCATCCTCAGCTCTGTCATGACTGAATATCTGGCACAGTGCCTAAAATAGAAGGCAGGAATAACACACTCAGCACCGTAATTTAAACATGGACTGGGTCCTGAATCCCCATGAATATCTTCAACTTTTGCCCCACACATGCCTAAAATAGAGACAGGGTTGATTTCAATTTACTAGTAATTACATTCTTATGGATAACGTTAACATAATGTCGAGGTTGCAGCAACAGCATTCCTTCATCACTTTGAATGTAGTGTTAATTATCTGTGAATGTGCATTAAAATGTGTGCAAGAAGGAGAGCATCAATAAAGACCAACAGTTTCAACAGTAGAAATATTTGGGACCTACGGCAGTATACATTCTTCAGCTGCAGTGCATTATCCCCTGAAAGAGTAGCTATATGCCTGCTAGTCAAAATTATCATCCGTTTGATAATATTTGATATTTATCTTCCAATTATCAGCCACAGGCCCCCAATGAAATGCTGAAATGGTGAGTTTTTGTTCTTTTGGCCTTCTGGCACTGTCGGTTGTGTGTCCTTGTAGGTTCTCAGTTTCTTTTCTCTCTCTCTCTCTCTCTCTCTCTGTCCCTCTCTGTAGTGTGGAGGCGGTAGGCCCAGCATGTGGGCAGTGAGTGTTGCGTGTGGTTGCACAACATGGGTCACGTTTCCTGCAGATGACGGTTCTCACCCTGTGTCACTCGTGGTTAAGTCACAGCCAGCCCCAAGAAAGCTTGGCCCGCCGTGGTGTTGGTTCATGGCATTAGTCGCGTGTGGCAGCTTCCTGCTATTAGTCAGTGGGGAACTGTGTGTGTGTGTGTGTGTGTGTGTGTGTGTGTTTGGGGGGCAGTGACTCAGCACAAGCACACACTCTGACACGCACATACTCACATGGATAGACACAGACACACACAAACACACAGACACAAACAGACTCACACACATTCACAAACATGCACATTCACTCCCCCACACACAGATCCAAGCATACAGAGACAGACACACACACACACACACATACACTCTCACACACACACACACACACACACACACACACACACACACACACACACACACACACACACACACACACACACACAGACGAACACACACAAACGAATGCATATACACACATACAGTCACAGAGACAAGCAGACAGACACAAGCACATAACCCTATAGCAGCTTATTCATGGATCAATAGAACCCACACACACTGTCACGCACAAACTCAATAGATATTGGAAGTATGTGTAAATCCACACCATGCTGCCAGGAGCAGAAGAGGGAGAGGGCAGGTGGCAGGGGGATGGGTGTTTTAAAGGGTCACGTACCCAAGCCCAAGCAAACATTTATAAACAAACATATATGCATACACACACCCACACACACACACACACACACACACACACATACACACAGATACACACACAAGCAAACATCTACACACAAACGCACAAACAAAACAAAATGTACACAGTGAAACACACACACAAATGCACTCAAATGAACACACATAAAACACATGCCATAAAGCATTATGAAAAACACACACAGACATACAGTACAAACACAACACAACACACAGGTGTGTGGGATGCAAACATTGCCCCCCACCCCAACCTACCACCGCCCCAATGTGTGGAGTTGAGGTTGAAGGCCATGTTTGCCGTTCTTTAGATCAATCTATTCTGTCAACACACTGTTCTAGTGGACAAGGGCCTTGGAGGTGGGGTTCCCCAGTGTACTCTACCCACTGATGGGTTTCTTTACCCACTGTTAAAAAAACGGACCCTTGTTCTGTATTAGTTTGTTTCCCATCCAAATAGCACCTCAAACATACAGCTTTGAGTCCAGAAAGTGCTCCTCTTTAAACATTTTGTGAATATGTGTGTGGATATATATATATTTTATATATATATATCCTAGAGGCGCTGAACGGCAGCACAATTTTCGTAATCACTCTTTTTCATGATCTCTTAAATACCCCTTTGTTCCCCGAGGCGAGATTGCCGAGGGTCGCTCTCGTCTGCGGCAGCAGTGCCATCGCGAGCCGAGTACTGATGAGCTTAGTCACAGGTGTTTAGGAGATATTAACATATTTAGCTTTGGAAGAAATCGGGGAATGAAAATGTTTGGCTTGCACTTTAGCCTACCGCAAAGTTCTTCACAATTATTCTAGAGTTTACTTGCAGTGGGGAGAATTTAAACATGACGACTGCTATATTTGGGTGCCTCTTTGAACCTCATCTTTGCCCCAATGGTCTTATAACTGTATATGTGTTTTGTGTTTTCAATTGACAGTTTGAAGGGTCACAAACTGTGTTGTCCCGATCAAGACTCACAAACCGCCGCCATGCGGTAATGACGCTTTACTCACTCGTAGCCTTGGCAACGTGCAAGGCTGTAGACATTTCGTCATTTGCCTTGGGCTCGGAGCGCCATGCGTCAGGCCCTTGCTAGCCACTGTTTATGTTATGTCAGAAGGTCGCACACTGTTTTTTTTTTCATATCAGGCCTCTGCACTGGAAACGTCACGAGATGAGCGTCATTGTGCCTGGAAGCAGGATTCATGTTCATGTTTGCGTAACTCCTCCAAGTTTTTTTTTCCCCCCTCATTTAATGGAAATGACTTAAGGAATGCCGGCATGTAGAGGACTGAGTCATTGTCAGTGAGGTTGTTTTGTGAAGTATTGGAGGGTAGAGAGAGATGTACACGTGGACAGAAAAAAAAAAGAAAAAGAAAAGTTGAAAGAATGAGAGCAATAAAAGATAGCAGGACTGTGAGAAAGACAGGCTAAGGGGAGAGGAACACGTAGAGAGAACTTAAGACGTTACTTGCTGGACACAATACTATAGAGTCATTGTCCGTTATTTTATAAAGGAAAGAAAGACAAACGAAAGAAAGCAAATAACCTAGGAAAGAATGCACACACAGACATATAGGGACTTCGAGATACAGTATGTATACAGGGAGATGGTCTGCACGTCTGCGTGACTTTGCACCCCACTGTCCACCCCCCACTGCTCCCATTGCCCCCCAGCGAGTCCTGACCTTTCAGTATCCCCAGACACTCATGGCTTTGACACGGGCGCTCCTGATTGGCTCCCAGCTGGCCAAAGGGATGAGAAGGGAGCATGCTGGGAACTCTTGGGGACCGTGATCTCCCCCTCCATCACACTTGGAGTGAGCCTGCTCTCTCACACACACACACACACACACACACACACACACACACATACAACACACACAAACATGGAAACGCATTCATGCACACTCACACACAGTCAGTTAGACTAACACGATGAGCTATGTGTACAAGGCCATGTGCGTGCTTTGAGTGCCTGTGATCTCCATAATACAAAGCATAGATCAATGTCAGAGTATACACCACTTTTGTTGTAATCCATTCCTTTGTTTAACCACACACAGTAGCATCTTCAGTCATAAATCCATTCATATCGAAGCTCTCTATGCACATGCTTAAACATCCTTAATAGTACTTTGAAGGGAAAATTATTTCTGTGGGACTTCAGAATAAGGTCCAAGTGGCAGAATGATACTAGATACTGTATATATATAGATACTTTATTGATCCCCAAGGGGAAATTCAAGACCCCAAAAATCAAGATACTGAATGGAGAGCTCCTCCTGCACACAATTCCAATAACACTCTTTCACTCATTACTGTACTCCAGTGTTTCTCAAACTTTTTTTCTGGGGACCCACTTTTTAAAAATGACAGACTATCGCGACCCAACTCGTGACTGTGGTAGTTAACAAACTAGATCAGTGGTTCTCAAACTTTTTCTTTCATTCCCCACTTTGATCAAGGGGGCATTCTCGAGCCCCACCTGTCCCTCATCGCTCTAAGAAAGTGGTAGGTCAAGCTTAAAATTGTCAAATTTATTGAAATAATGACAAGTTCTAAATATATCTTCTTCAACAGAGTTAAAATCAGCTGGTGCTGCATATATAATAATAAATAATAAATACATAACACACATATTTCTGTTTTCCAGCAACATATTAGGAAGCATAGGCCATTTTACAGCATTGTACAATATATTCAATGAAATACCAACATGCTGCATCAAATGGATCCATAATCCAGTCATACTGAGCACTGCTGGTTGGGAAATATTTTTGAAATAAACTTTGCAGGGATGTGATGTAGGCCTACTGTTTAATACATGGGATCACAAGAGTGCCTCCCAATCAGACGTTTCAGCGATTTCGCTCAGAAATCTCAAAGGCATAATACTGTCGCGACTCGGGGCTCAAACACGCGCAACAGCACTTTACCTCTTAGCGATACATTTGAGTCAAATGTCCAGTATATTTATTAAATATATCGCTAAGATAGGCCAGCTTCGTCAAGAAATGTTCATTAGTGAACGTGCTTGCAGATTCAGACATGCTCTTCCTCCAAGAAGAGGCGAATTCGGGGGCTCAAACACGCCGCGCAACAGCACTTTACCTCGGGGAAAGCCACTTTGCCTCGCTGTGAAACAGTACAGCCTTTTGGTCAGCTACCATCTCTTCCAAAGTCACGGAGAATAGACGCGCTTTTAAGGGCCAGGTTTTGATGAAATTCACCCTCTCACAACAACGTTCAAAATCTCATGTAGGTCGGGACTAACTAAGCTGCCTTGACACGAAGCGCATCCCTGTGAATAACACAGTCGTCCATTGCGCATCGGGTGCTACATGGGCCCAGGGATAAAGAAAAAAAACTTCGATCAGTTCCCCCACCTGGCATGTCTCCGCAACCCAGTAGAAACGCTGCTGTACTCTATTGCTGTTTTGAAGCATGGATACATGAAATACTCTTAAAAGCATTTTTTAACACATTATTTCTTGGCTCTGGCCGTCTTGGCATATTTGTCTCCCCTATGACATTGTGCAGTTTTAAGGATGTGTGGATTTCAGGAAGCGATTTATAGCTCCGTCCATAGGCTCAAAGGATGGGGATGCATGAGGTTTGGGGTTTGGGATGTGGGGTAGCAACGTTAGGGGGCCACAGGGGTGCAGCTTGATGGAGATGCAATGTGATGGCCGAGACATCGGGCATTTTATGGGCCGCCCTCATGAAGTGTGGCCTAGTAATGCCAACTCTAATCAAAACTCGAACCCCCTCAGATATTTAGTGGGTGTATGTAGTGTGAGTGTGTGTTGGGGGGATTGTGAGGCGTGTGCCTCTCGGTGTGTGTGTGTGTGTGTGTGTGTGTGAGTGTACACATCTGTGTGGTTGTATGTGCCTGTCCCACTGTGTGTGTGTGTGTGTGTGTGTGTGTGTGTGTGTGTGTCTGTGTCTGTGTGTGTGTGTGTGTGTGTGTGTGTGTGTGTGTGTGTGTGTGTGTGTGTGAGGGGTGGGCTGTCTGTCAGATGATAGCCCTCTGTTGGTTCCTGTATTTGTCCTAAATTTGTGCCAACAGACCTGCCAGAGACTAAATAAATATTTCAATAATATGTGACCTACTGGAAAACAGAAGAGAGATAGCAATGACAAGAGTGAGTGAGAGAGTGTGGAAGAGAGTGAAAGAGAAACAACAGAGAGAGAGAGAGAAAGAGAGAGAGATATAGAGAGAAGCTTTTGCTCTGCTTCTGTGAAAGAGGGTTGGGAAATGAGAATCAAACCAGCGTTGGTTCCAATATTCAGAGTGGCACACTGCCCAGGTGGTGAGAGAGAGAGAGGGCGAGAGGGAGAGAGAGAGATGCACTGTGGGAAAAAGAGAATGAGAGCTTGAAAGCAATAGAGAAAGATAGAGAGAGAGAGGGAGAGAGAGCTAGTGTGGAGTGGGATAGAGAAATAGATAAGAGAAAGAAGCAGGCCACAGCGATGCACACAGGGGGGGGGAGTGAATCAGCACAGTGCAGGTCTCTCTAATTGGTGTGCCTCCTCTCCTCTCTTACCTCTCCTCCTCCTCTTCCTTCCTCTCTCCCTCCCTCCCTCCTTCCCTCCCTCCCTCGGCCTCAGCTCCTGGATGGCGTCCCAGCTCTCTGAATGCTAAAGAATAAATGCATCAGCTCCCCTTAGTGATTTAAGCGACCCCTCCCTTCCCGCGTTGGTGGTGGTATAACGAAGGCGGGTGGACAGGCTCTGGGTCTACCTGCCTACTACAGCAGCTCTCCATTCACTGAGCCGCGCCGGCACGGCGTGAAGTTGTGAAGTTGTGAAGTGTCGCCGTCGTGTTCGGGGAAGCCGATGTAACGCTTCCTGACTGACTCGCGCTGGCGTTTTGGCAGGCCGGCTTTCATCACCGTGATGTGATGTAGAGTACAGAGAGGAAAGACGTTTCCCCCCGGTGCCTGTGTGTGTTGTAGTGAGTGACCTTGATGTTGCAGTGGTGCCACAGCATCCAAAAGCGCCCTCCTCTTTCTAATCAAGGGGACGGATGCGATCAGGCTGACTGTCAGACCACAGAGAAGAGTATGTGAGAGAGATGAGAATATGAGGGATGCGAATATGTTAATATTGCTGGCATGTTGCAAATATACACACAGTACTACATAGCTGTGTATCGCTATATTTATAAATGTATGTATAAACAAATATATAAACAACAAATATATGAATACATATATTTATAAAATACTAAAAACATCTGACAATTTACACTAAAGACCCAACATGTTTTGAGCTCACATTGACAAAATGTCTGTTATTGTAACACATGCTGTCATGTACTAGCGTATGTACTGTGTGTGCATCTCGTAGGCTGTGCTGCATGTTTTAGGTGCGTCTGTTCTGGTCTTGCAGGACTGCTGGGCTGCAATCGTTTCCGTGGGTCTGCGCTGGACTACAGTGCCCTGCTCCTGGAGGAGGAGGCTGGGGTGCTGTACGCCGGAGCCAGAGAGGCCATCTACGCCCTGGACATCGCCAACATCTCCTCCCCCAGGGCCAACCACTCAGTGAGTACACAGCCGTGGTAGACGCCAGGCTCGGATTATTTTGGGATGTGTTATTATTAGTTTGGAGAATGCCGCCTTACTAGAAAAATCTGAAAATGTTGTCTGTCTGACATCCATGTAACTTATAACACAAACAGGTATTCCTCCATTTACTGTATAAAACCCTGTTGTCCTCTAACCTGATTGTTATCCCCATGTACCACACACTCTGACATGCATATTTTCTGCACGTTTGTGAATTTTGATTGCTAATCACTCCGTATATGATTTATATGTTTGTTTAAGCATTGGCTGATGTGACCTTTTGTTTTATAGATCAAGTGGCCAGCACCAGCTGAGCAGAAGAGGCAGTGCCTGAACAAAGGCCGAGACAATCAGGTAAGGGAGGACTTCTGTCCACCCGTCTGTCTCCATCACACCAGGGAGACTCCTGCAGAGCCTGAGAATCTAGTCAGAGGCCTTTAAAATGTGGGAAAACACACCCATCAAACAGACAAGTGACAGAAACCAGTGTTTAGCCATGGACATGCAGCGAAGGGGGGAGGCAGAAATACATTCTCTGTCAACAAACCCCACTGTAAACAAGTCATGAGCAAACTTGTCAAGAAAACTTGAGTACAAACACGTCAAACAGGGGAAACTGAAGACGCCTACATGAGTTTCGTCTTCCTTTGTGTGTCTCTCTCCTCCTTGCCATCATGTTTTGCTTTGGACTATGTTATTGTAACGTACAGTAGGTGCCTGATGGCTATGGCTGCAGTTTCTGTTTATATACACCTTGTGTTCCCATCCGTGGAGGCATAACAGCACCTCACAAATTGTCAGTGGCCGACTGTGAGGGTTTTCTCTGGGTATTTATAGCCTGGTTTTAGGCCTCACTTTTTTTTTTACGTCCTGTAAGAACCAAAAGGCATTGTGATGAAAAATGGTCCCTCTTCCCATTTTAGAACAAGAGTGTAGCTGTCTGACTGGCAGCCTGGCTTAATAAACCTGTAACTCTTTAGGGCCTGTTCCTTTGAGGTCACTCACATCTGTCTCGATCTCCTTTTGTCTTACAGACGGAGTGCTACAATCACATCCGCTTCCTGCAGAGGCTAAACGAGACTCACCTGTACACCTGTGGAACGCATGCCTTCAGGCCACTCTGTGCATACCTTGTAAGAGCTTTAATTATTACCTTAGCTTTAGATTTACATTGAATGTTGTTATTATGTACACTCCTGCACACACACCTACGTTGTAAGACCTTTAACTAAGTATTACCTTACCTTTAGATTTATATTGAATGTTGTTATTATATACATTAATTACGGATACTATGTATAATATATTTGTATCTTCACATTCTCCTTTTGAATGTACAGAGAAGACTTTTATAGCCCAGAATGTCAAGTCAAGTGTAATGCACACATGCTTCAACGGCCCTGTATCAAGAGTCAAGGCAGCCGTCAGGATCATCTAACTTATTCTTGTCCTTTTCATCCCTCTCTCTCTCTCTCTCTCTCTCTGTGCACTCTCCTCTGATAGGATGTGGAACAGTTCCGCCTGTCGCGCATCGAGGATGGCCGAGACAGGTGTCCCTATGACCCAGCGAAAGGCTACACAGGCCTCCTTGTGGGTAAGCTGTGCCAGTCCAAGCTGTATCTATGTTATTGGTTACTGGAGGGATCTATAAAGTCTCTGTGTTATCATGAGTTTCATTGTTCATTAAAGGAGTGTCACAATTTACTCCAGTGGCGATCAATCTCAACACTGTTGAAACTGCGATAGGAGAATAGATCCTTACAATACAAAAACTAGGGCATGATTTCATAGATCTGAGCAAGGTTATTCAAGGTCATTCACTCACTCACTCATAATTCTAAGCTATTTCTTGAGCACCCTGTGATATGTAATCCAACACCTCTTGCCTAAAATCGTCTGCTTTCTTTCTGCACATGATCAGATGGCGATATGTTCTCTGCCTCTCAGTACGAGTTCCGGAGCACACCTGATGTCCGACGCAACTTTCCATTTCCTCTACTGAGGGCAGAAGAGGCTCCAACCAGATGGCTTATGGGTAGGCAAAACAAGGAAGTGGCAGTGCCTGTCACTCTCATGTTAAGGCTGTTTGCATTTGCATTGTGTCTCACTTCTGAGTTGCTTTAGTTAAAGTGATAAATTGAATGGAAATGTAAGTCGCTTGACGCTTATTTGTGTTTAGTCAGACCTGATGTAGTGAGGGGTGGATGTATAGTCATTACTGGAGTATTGTTAATGTGCGTGAGTGGATTGAAACTCACATACACATCTCTCCATTCTCTGTTCCAGAGGCTGACTTTGTGGACTCAGCCCTGCTGAGAGAGAGCGTTAACAGCTCCATCGGGGACGACGATAAGATCTACTTCTTCTTCACAGAGAAGAACCAGGAGCAGACGGCGTATTCCAGCCAGAGAAGGGTGGCCAGAGTGGCACGAGTATGCAGGGTAAGGAGAAGCACTCATTCAGTTATTTATTTTCTATTCATCTAGATCTAGTGCCATTTGACTTATTTTAGTCTCACGCCGGACAAGTTCTTAGCCCTGAAGACAGCTTTTTGACGATACTGCACAAGAAGCACATGTCTCTCCCTGCACACTAAGCCAAGTTTGTCCCTTTTGTTCGTAAATAATAGCTAATAATAATAACGGCAACAACAATAATGATGATAATTAAGCGTAAACTGCACCCTAAGCTATACTGTTTTGAATAAAGTTCAGATAGTCAATCATTTTATGGCTATATTTGTAGCCCAATTTTATGGCTATATTTATAGCTATATTCAATAATTGTAACCCTCCTGGGCAGTAATTTCCCTAATGTTTTCATGAAGCTATTTTCTAATGACCTTGGCATTGGCACCACCGCTACCTTGACTCTGCCGAAAAACAGCAGCAAAGTGAACCTGCACCGGTCAGCACTACAGTAAAGTCTAGTCAGTGGGATGGCAGGCAGGAACAGTAGACGACCCTTGTGCCCAGGAGACATGTGCCCATGTCGGGCCCGTGTGGGAATACGGGATGACACCGGCGCGCACTCTTCCTCTGGAGGTGTGAAGACAGTCTTCCTCATCTTCCTCTTCCCCCCTGTCTGAATTATTGAACCTCAGACTGACCTCCTTATTGTGCTGGGTTCAGCGGCTCAGTGTTGTGTGGATGGGGGGTTGGGGGTTGGACGTGGGGTGTTGGTGGGTACTGATGCCACTGTTGCCAGGCAGAATAGAGCCCACCCCTCATCCCTAGACAGTAGTTTCACTCCCTCTCTCTCTCTCAGTCCCCCTCCTTGCTGTTCATCCCTCCTTCCCACTCACTCTCTGTCTTCTACTTGGCTATCCATCCTTCTCTACTCCTCTCTCAGTTTTTCATTGTTCTCTCTTACTTTTCTCTCTCTCCTATATTACTAGTTTCCCCAGTCTCAATACCTTCCTTTCTCCCTCAGCTTTTTTCTCTCCATCTTACTTTCCTCCATATTCTCCTCATCCATCTAATCTCATCTCATCTGATCTCATCTCATTTCTCTCAGCATCCCTCCTGCCCCTGCCAAACCACTCTTGCCAATTCCCCTAAATCTCTGCACTCCGCATTTTTTTTTTTTTTTTTTTTTATCAACACACACTTGTGTTAATGTTACCCCCCTCATTGCCTCTCGTCTCTGTCATTTTGGCACCCCTGGTTCATTATTAATCTCCATTATTTCACACTCACCGTTTTCCACACCATTAACAATTCAGCTTCGGCGGGATCCAGGTCAAGTCCCTCACTCTCTGTCTATGAGCACGGTGTCGCTCAGCAGGGGCTGGAGATGGGAACTGGGAGGGGCTTTTTAGTGGGGAAATGTGTGTGTGTGTGTGTGTGTGTGTGTGTGTGTGTGTGTGTGTGTGTGTGTGTGTGTGTGTGTGTGTGTGTGTGTGTGTGTGTGTGTGTGTGTGTGTGTGTGTGTGTGTGTCTGTGTGTGTGCGTTTGTGCGTGTATGTGTGTCTTTGTTGTCAGACACTTGTCAGATATTTTTCTTGGGTCTATAACAAAGCAGCTCCATTTGTGAAAATATAAACACAGAGAGTTGTAGCTGCTGATAGTGGATGTGGGCTGGACTCATGGCAGATGAGTAGTGATTGAGCTTTAGAACATTCTGCAGTCAGGGAGGAGATGTGGGGAGCGGACTAAGGAACAGGGTTACTGGAAACTTGTTCTAGTGGAAGGATGTTGAGGTGAGCAAAGCAGAAGCCTGAAAAACAGAAGCAGGTGGAGAGGTTGACCGGACGCGTGTCATAAGAGCATGGCGCACGTCCCCCTAGAGACGAGGCTACGAACACGGGATTTGCATGTGCCAGAGACGGTTAGAGGGCACCTTGTTAACTTGGGGGCTTCTGCACGCGCCACAGGCAAACATGCATAAATATGCAATCACTCTCTCTCACTGTCTGTCTCTCTCTGTCTATCTCTGTCTCTCTTTCTGACTCTCATGCACACAGATAGAAACAAACACAGACTATTTCTCTGTCTCCTTCTGTCTGACACTCGTACACAAAAAAGACAAAAACAGTCTCTCTCTCTCTCTCTCTCTCTCTCACTCTCTCTATTTCTGTGACTCTCTTTCTCACTACCCCTCTCCTAGTGTAACATAAACTCCTTGGACTCTACTGAGCTAGAAAGCCATCTGGATTTTCCTGTCTGTAACATCCGTACACACACTCCCCCACACACACACACACACACACACACACACACAAACACACACACACTCACTCACACTCAAAGCCACTCAGCCCTGTGTGTTTAAACTGCAGAGTGCTTCTCAGCCATCAGCTCTCTCTCTGCCCCCTGCTCCTCTTCTCCCTCTCCCTCCACCCCTGCCCATGTCTCTCTCAGCCCCCCCAGGGTGTGAAGGCTCCCTGTCCCCCTGCCCATGTCCCTCTCAGCCCCCCCAGGGTGTGAAGGCTCCC
Organism: Alosa alosa; assembly: GCF_017589495.1. NCBI lineage: Eukaryota > Metazoa > Chordata > Actinopteri > Clupeiformes > Clupeidae > Alosa > Alosa alosa. The sequence continues at coordinate 12,717,223 of NC_063210.1, read as the reverse complement.
TGTCCCCCTGTCCCTGGCCCTGCTTCATGGGAATGTGAGCTGACAGCCCTGGTACCCACATCCATGCTGTGCGGTTGCCTCAGGCCCCTGTTTAGTTAGCTGGCCGTGTAGATGTCTGGGGCACCCTGTCTATTTTCTGTCCCTGCTATTCTTTTCTCGTCTCCTGTGTCTGTCCATTTCAGTGTTGCTATTTCCTTCTTTCTTTCCCTTTCTCCCCCTCTTTCTCGCTCAGCTCTGTTTCTCTGCCTTTTCACCTTTCTGCTTCTTTCTAACTTTGATGTCTGTTGCGCTCTCCCTCTCCCTCTCTCCCTCTCTCGCTTCTCCCATCTCTGTCCCGCAGCGTCTTGTCTCCCATCCAGGCAGAGAGACATCCAGCTCTCTCGCTCTCTCCCTCTCTCTCTCTCCGTCTCTCTGTCTCTCTTTCTCTCTCTCTCTCTGGAGGTCGGCCATGATGCCCCTCCTCTCTCTCCCTATGTGGTGGCGCCTGCCCACTCGCTCGTTCGCTGTGGATGCTTAATTCACGGTAGGGGGGATTAACCTTCAGGAGCCAGCGCCGTTTAATGGGGAGGGATATTTACAGAGTGCGAAAGAATGGGGGGCTTGTAATTGGATTAGCTGGCTCGGGGTCCTTATTAGCTTATCTCCACCACTGCTGACGTGGCCGAGGGGTTTAAGACGAGTTAGGAGTTTTGGGAAATTCATTCGTCATTGGTGCCTAAATAGGCAGGTAATACCTGCCCGTCAGATCGACATGTTTCAGACAACGTCAGTCTTCCTCCAAGTCGGCCTTCCTTAGGGGCCTGCATAAAATATGGTGTACGCTGAATCTATTTTGAATGAAGATGAAGATGAAAGGTCTATGAGATGCATAATCCTCAGTGTAACAGTTGGTGCAATTTTGTAGTTTGCATAGTTTATCACAGTAGAGGGAAACACAGGTTTGATAAAACAGAGAAACTATATTAATTTGCTGGTGGAGGTCAGTGTGAGGCAGAGATGAGCAAAAGGATTTGTAGCGCTGTGTTCCAGAAGAGATATTAAAGTGCTATATTCCCACGCAGCAGTGTGTGTGTGTGTGTGTGTGTCTGGTCTCAGCATGGTAAAATGTAATTAGGGGGAATCTGCCATAATAGTCCCAGCCAGGGCCAGACCAATCACAGCCAGCGCTGTGCTGACAGAATAAGAAAAGCAGTCAATTTACCCCAACTCGTTTCTCCCTCACAAACACGCACACACAGAAAACTCATAATACTGAAAAAAACTGTTTATAGTTAGTGAGTGTGTGTTTTGATGCTCGATCATCTGCAGTGCAGATCTCTGCTTTTTCATCCTAGATGTGGATGGATGGATTATGCTCTGCATTGAAGATATAAATACATACTGTTCAAACACACACATACACATTCACACACACAGACACATTCACACACACACACACACACACACACACACACACACACACACACACACACACACACACACACACATTCAATTAAATTTCAATTTAATTGTACTTATAGAGCGCCAAAATATTACACATATCTCATGGCGCTTTACAGAGTGTTAGACAATCAGAGAAAAGAAAAGAAAGAGAGAGGCCCATGGGTAACAGGGGGGAGGAAAAACTCCCTAGAATTGGAGATACATATAGGAAGAAACCTCGAGCAGATCCACGACTCAAGGGCCTGACCCATCTGCCTAGGGTCAGATGCAGGACAGTAAGGTCTGTATACATGACAAATGCATATGTTAGTCAGGTGTAGAGAATAGGACATGGTGTTAAAAGCCGCCTGAGGTGAAAGTTACAAGAGGTGGGATGATTACATATCTGGTATGATAATGCATTAATCCTAATTTAGTGTCAGAAAGTCAAATAGTCCAGCGTAGGAAATGGAATTGTTCAGGGGATTAGGAGTTGTCAAAGGGCATACACACACACACATTCACACACACACACACACATTCACACACACACACACACACACACATACACACACACACACACACACACACACACATACACACACACACACACACACACACACACACACACACACACACACACACACACACACACACACACACATTCTCCACACACACACACACACACACACACACACACACACACACTCCTACTTTTGCCTTCCCTCTCCTCCTCCCTCACCTCTCGCTCTCTCTCTGGGCCAGATGTACTAACGCTTTACCACCCCACTTCAGGGCGTTTTGTTTCTAAGCGTCAGGTAAAAATCGTGTAGGTATGTACAAACAGGCCCAATGATAAAGCAAACTGCCTTGGCCGGAGCTGAAAGTGGCAGATTATGCGTTTTCAATGTCATGCATATGCATTCATGGGAGGATCCAGGGGAAAGTGGAAGTTTAGCGAAAAAAGATGGGAGGGGAAGAGTAAAGAGCTCTATTTATGTATTCAGCGGTATGTACAAAGACTGCTCCTGAAGGAAGACGCCTATTCTGTGCCTAAATACTTCCGCCTTGTAAAAGCAGGTGTTAATCCAAATTGCAGTTCAATGCGCCAATAAGAGAACCTTTAAAGACAACAGAATCGCTATTTAGAGCAACAGTTTTGTAAGTCTTTGTACCATCAAAAGCAACATTAACTTTCGCTATTCTAATGTCTTGCTTTCACTTTCACGCCATTCACTTTAAACTTTCCTACTTGCTAGATTTGACCACCTTCCATAGCCTACGCGTAACAAGTATTTTGAGTAGAACTGCTGATCTTCATTATCTCCTGCTTGTTACATCTTATCATGTATGTACATTTCATGATCAAGCAAACGCTTGATTCTTTTAATGTTGTCATCAGTTAACTTCATTCAACTGCGCTTTGTATGTAGGCTTCTGCCATTCAGTTGTGACGTTCACACTGGGTGCTTTATGGGCGGAGAAAGGCAGAGAAAAGCACAGTTTACACTAAGGATTGAACGATTGATAAAATACGACGGAAACTTGGGTCTGATAGCGCTCGCGAATGTGCGTTTGTCCATGACGCTGCTAACGCTAATGTCGGGCAAAATGTAACGTACATCTGGCCCTCTGTGTTTAAGCCCTCCCTCCCCACGCCTCTCTCCCTCTGACAGGGGGACATCGGTGGCCAGCGGACGCTGCAGCGGCGCTGGACGTCCTTCCTGAAGGCCCGGCTGCTGTGCTCCATCCCGGACTATGAGCTGCAGCTCAACGTAGCAGCCGCCTGCTGGAGGGCTCGGCAGGACAGCCGCCTTCACCGTGGTTTGGACTGGAGTGGTGAGAACACCGTAGCGTTGAAGAACAATAGAGTGTGGATGTCACTGCAGATTGTATTTATTGTGCTGTATTTAAGTACTGTATATTTGAACTGTACAGTACAGTTTGTTATGTAGGAATCATTTTTTTATTTGTTCTTATAAGAACTATAAAGTGACTCACTAGTGTGAATTCAAATGCAGAAATGAGATATACAATTACTAAAGGACATGTTAAAGCAACAGTCAGGGATTTCGCAGCATGTGTTTTTGTGTTTTTTGTGTTTATGTTTATGTTTACATTCATTAGCTTTTGTGCAAAAAAACATACATTATATTTTAATCAAGGACCAAACCAAACACACCAAAGAGGTAGCTCACCCCTACCTTCAGTATTCACAGAGAAATTCCACGCAGGGTTTAATTTTTGTTTGGAGCAGTCTGCCCCCACTTTGTTTGCTTCCAGTTTTTGGAGCCTGGGCTGCTTACAGAGACCGGATTTGTTTACAGTGTAATCACGGAATGGGTAGCTAGCGATCCTGAGAAGATGATTGCTGAATGTGACAAAACAATTTATGGGCTTAAAATCGCATAAAATCCCTGACTGCACCTTTTATGTTCATTCATAAAAGTTCAAAGCTCATTGATATTTTGAGTATACAAAGACCCCAATTATTATTAGTGTCTGTAGGATTACTAATCAGAGAGCCATCTAAAGTAG